>NC_090736.1:28444760-28448482 GCF_036898095.1 Palaemon carinicauda
CTCTGTCAAAATATACTTTTCTAAACCGTATTTCAGTAAAATTCAGGTGAATTCAGGCAGTAGGTTGGCCAGGGTACCAACCACCCGTTGAGATACTACCACTAGAGAGTTATGGCGTCCTTTGACTAGCCAGGCAGTACTATATTGGATCCTTCTCTCTGGTTACGGTTCATTTCCCCTTGCCTATACATACACCGAATAGTGTGGCCTATTCTGTACATATTCTCCTCTGTCCTCATACACCTGACAACACTGAGATCACCAAACAATTCTTCTTCACCCAAGGGTATTTTTCATTTGTTTTTTATAAAGACTGCAGATTTCTTAGCTCCAAAGTTATCTGTTATTTTGCGCAAGTTAGCAAGAAGAGGAGCTTTTAGCATTTGTTGGAGAATTGGTAATGAAACTCCTCTGTGTAAATGTGTTTTTGGTACCTCAAGTCTAACTAATTACCTCCCAATTTCCATAACTCCCATATTACCTAAAGTTTTTGAACGTCTTCTGGCAAAACGTCTTAATATGTTTGCTGAAGGTAATCATATATTCCCTAGTCTGCAATTTTGTTTCAATGAAGGCCTTGGAGCATGTGATGCCCTTCATACAATCTCCAATGTTGTACAGAATCCCTTGATTGTGGCCAGGTAGTTCGTATGATTGGAGTTAATTTCAGTGCCGCCTTTGACCGTGTTAATCATGACGCCCTTGTTTTCAAACTTAAACAGTTGGGAGTGGGTGGGTCGTTTCTTAGCATTATTATTGATTTTTTTCAAGTAATAAATCTCAAATATTTGTTGATGATGGGAACCATAGTGAGTATAGGAATGAGATATCTGGTGTTCCACAGGCTAGTGTTCTTGGCCCATTACTTGTCTACTATATACACATGAAATGTGGTTTGTCTAGAAAACAAGCTTTTTGCATATGCAGATGATGCTTCTCTCTTTGCATCAATTTCATCCTCTGAATGTAGATCTGGGGTTGCTGAATCCCTTAATAGAGATCTAGCTAAAATTAGTGCATGGTGCAAATTATGGGGTATGAAGTTGAATCCTAACAAAACTCAAAGTATGATTGTAAGTAGGTCAAGGGCAGTGGCTCCTCAACATCCAGATCTCAGTATCAATAATGTTTCTTTAACTTTGTATGACTCTCAAAATTTTAGGTTTGATTCTCGACAGCATATTTGCTTTTGAAAAACACATTAGGTCTGTCTTATTGAGAAAGTCTTTCAAGATTTTCGGTGATCAACCTATTCTGAAGAAGTCTTTTAATTCTTTCATTCTACCTTGTTTCGAGTATTGTTTTCATCTCTGGTCTTCAGCCGCTGATTCTCATCTTAACTTATTGGACAGAAAGTTACGGTCTATTAGATTTCTAATTCCTGGTCTAGATATTAATCTTTGACACCGTCGTTCAATCAGTTCATTATGTATGTTGCATAAGATTTTTCATAATTCTGACCATCATTTATATTCTGGTCTTCCTGGACAATTCCAGCCTGTTCGTAATACTAGGGCAGGCAGTTAATTCTAATAGCCAGGCCTACTCCATCATGAGGCTCAATACTACACAGTGTTCTGGAAGTTTTATTCCAGCTGTGACCAAGTTGTGGAATGATATCCCTAATCGGGTAGTTGAATCAGTAAAACTTCCAAAGTTCAAAGTTGCAGCAAATATTTTTATGTTGAACAAGCTGACATAAGTCTTTTATAGTTTAAATTTGACATGTCTGTTCTGTCGTTACTGCTTTTAGAATGATTTATTGTTAAATTGTTCTCCTCATTTATTTATTTCATTATTTCCTTTCCTCACTTGGCGGAGCCCTTGGGCTTATAGCATCTTGCTTTCCAACAAGGGTTGTAGCTTGGCTAGTAATAATAGTAATAATAATAATAATAATAATAATAATGATAATAATAATAATAATAATAATAATAATAATAATAATAATAATAATAATAATGATAATGAAGGGGTTACTGTACTGTAATTGTTCAGTGGCCACTTTCCTCTTGGTAAGAGCAGAAGAGACTCTTTAGCCTATGGCAAGCAGCTCTTCTAGGAGAAGGACACTCCAAAATCAAACCATTGTTGTCTAGTCTTGGGTAGTGCCATAGCCTCTGTACCATGGTCTTCCACTGTACTGGGTTAGAGTTCTCTTGCTTGAGGGTACCCTCGGGCATATTATTCTATATAATTTTTCTTCCTCTTGTTTTGTTAAAGTTTATATAGGAGATATTTATTTTTATGTTACTCCTCTTAAATATTTTTTTCCCTTTTTCTTTCCTCACTGAGCTATTTTCTCTGTTGGAGCCCCTGGGCTTATAGCATCCTGCTTTTCCAACTCGGTTGTAGCTCAGCAAGTAATAATAATAATAATAATAATAATAATAATAATAATAATAATAATAATAATAATAATAATAATAATAATTTTACCTAACTTTGTATTATTATTCCACGGGTTTTTGACCGTAAGATCAATATTCTACGTCAATATGTATGTTTTTTAAAACGGTAAAAAACCTGGAATAAACGTTGCCAGACATTTACCGGTTTTAATTCAAATTTTTAACTGCGTAAGACTTTAAAAGCAGCAGTTTTACACTAAAGGTAATTGAATGGCAAGTACAGATAATGATAGGAAAAATAGGAAGGGGAATATTCGTTGTATGTAATGGATAAAAATAGCGTATAAGAATGCATGCCTCAATATTATTATTATTATTATTATTATTATTATTATTATTATTATTATTATTAGTATTATTATTATTATTATTATTATTACCTGCTAAGCTACAATTCTAGTTGGAAAAATAGGATGTTATAAACCCAGGGGCCCCAATTGGGAAAATAGCCCAGTTAGGCAAGGAAACAAGGAAAATAAAATATTTTAAGAACAGTAACATTAAAATGAATATTTTTATGTAACTATAAAAACTTTACAAAATAAGAGGAAGAGAAATTAGATAAAATATGTGCCTGGTTTCATCACTGAACTACTTGGAACTGACGTCGTCAACATAGTCAACCAAACAGAAGTTCGTGAGGCCAAAATACATTTGATATATATTCAAATATATAATAAATTCAAAAATGAAGTAATTACTCAAAAGTGTCCATAAAATATACAATTTACAAATAGTGACGCTTTTGCATAATTACTTCATTTTTAAATTTAGTATATATTTTGAATATATAGCAAATGTATTCTTCTGTTTGGTTGACTATATATAGGCTACGATGTCAGTTCCAGGTCTTTTATTGAAGAAACCAGGCGATTTCTTTTTTTTTCTATTTATTGTTATTTATTATTCTAACTTGTTTCCCATATGGCGAATTGTTTTAATTCATGAAAAAGCAACAGAGGAAAACAATAGATTTGCATAATTAGGCAGTATATGGAGAGCGTGGTCTTGTAAACAAATACTGGGATTTGTAAGAAAATTAACAGTGAAGGAAATGTATCTTCTTGATAAAACCGATTGCTAGAAATAGTTTGTTAACAAAATAGTATATAAACCAAAGCTTTGAATACAGATACAATAACTATTATGAATAAAGATCTTTAGAGAGATATATAGATATGTTGCTTATGAATTGATAGACATAAAGATAGATATATCGATAGACTACATTACCATAAAAAAGAAGTGTACATTACAATTAACGTATATATATATATATATATATATATATATATATATATATATATATAA
>NC_090736.1:28456482-28463982 GCF_036898095.1 Palaemon carinicauda
CAAGTATTACTAGACCAAAATATTATATGATGCCAGATATAGGTAGAGTATATGAAGATATACGTTTTGATAATACCAATCTAAAATCACATTCAGGCCTTGAAAGAGAGAGAGAGAGAGAGAGAGGAGAGAGAGAGAGAGAGAGAGAGAGAGAGAGAGAGAGAGAGAGAGAGAGAGAGAGAGAGAGAGGCCTCTTTCACACCAAAAAAATATTTTATGAACCTCAGGCCTTCTGATATGCTCTTCGTGTTTTTCCTCCTCTTATATATTTTAGCATCTTGACCAAGTTCCGAATAAATGATTGATTTATTATTGGAAAGTAATCAGCAATTGTTTAGGTCATTAAAATACACGATTTTCTCGCTTGAATGTTAATATCACAAGCTCTCTCGATTGTGAATTAATTTCAACAAAAACGCTTCCAAATTTTTATCTGATGATCTACTTCCAATATTTTATTATATATTTTTTTAATACTAAAAGAAAGAATCTAATAGTAGATGACTAAGAAATTGATGAGAAGTAAATATGTAATAGTCGAGAAACAGGAATTGCAAACCGAAGATATTATCATTATTATTACTAGGAAAGGTACATCCCTAGTTGGAAAAGCAAGATGCTATAAGCCCAAGGGCTCCAACCCGGATAATTAGCCCAGTGTGGAAAGGAAAATGATCTGAGAAAGGATGAAATATTAAACTAAAATGTTTAAAAACAACAGTAACGACATCAAAACAGATATTTCATAAATAAACAATACAAAGAATCATGTCGGCCTGTTCATTCATTCACATACGCACATGGAATAAAATTTTTCAAACTCTAAAATTGATGAAACCATCCTGACAAGCGGAAGGCAATCCATCAAAAGCCCCATGAATAAATCCCATATCGTTCGATCTTCTGCTCTGACTTCGTAAAAAAACTCTTTCATAAGGTTAATAGAATCAGTTCTGAAACATATAGCCTTTAGCTGACGAATTGGTGTTCGTTAGATTGTTTTTTTTTTTTTAATCAAATTGGCTAATATACGGGCTTCAGTATGCAATTAAGGCTCCCATATACTAACTTGAACATTAGACATATTTAGGAATAGAAACTTTCTTAATATGGTGATATTATTGTGTAATAAATAATTGTGTTACTTCTTTTGGCTGATATGGTAGAGCAACATATGAAAAAAAAAAGGATTATATATTCAATGAAAGAAAAATTTGGGGGAAATGGAAAATAATATTGTAAAATAATATACTTACATATCATGAAGATGATTATGTTGTCAATGTTTAATATGGTTGAAACATTCAATAACTTCCTAAGGTGTGTGAGAGAGAGAGAGAGAGAGAGAGAGAGAGAGAGAGAGAGAGAGAGAGAGAGAGAGAGAGAGAAGGTTGACAGCTGAATCTTTATCGAAGTTATCTTCTAGTCTTCCATGTGTCAATTATGTCCTCGAAAACACAAAATAAAAGGATGAATAACGAGGTAGAACCTTTATTAACAACATTGATCGAAATTGCAAAACCTCATTAATACCTAATAAGGGGGTTCTTGAGTATACTACCCTACAGACACAATAGTTATATAAGCACACTCACACACACAGAGTATGTGCGTATATATATATATTATATTATATATATATATATATATATATATATATATATAGTATATATATATATATAATATATAGTATATATATATATATATATATGATAAATTTTGCACATTTTTTACGTGTTTTTCATATTCAAATAAGCCATATATATTTTTGATACATTAATGTCTGGATTCTCTTAACGACCTCGGGATCAGAGCCCCAGGCGAAATCACACAAAGACAAGAGCTTGGCTCCGGCCGGGAATCGAACCCTGGTCGGCAAGCTTGTATAGACATTGACTAAGCCACTTGGCCACGAAGAAAGATAAAAGTCAATGACAATTCTTCTGTACTTATACCTGTCGAATTCAGGTATTTTGTACTTAGAATTGAAATCAACCCATCTTCACCATCGTAGCTAATTGGTAGTTTGTTACTTGGCATTCAATTAATGATAAATTTTGCACATTTTTACGTGTTTTTCATATTCAAATAAGCCATATATATTTTTGATACATTAATTTCTGGATTCTCTTAACGACCTCGGGATCAGAGCCCCAGGCGAAATCACACTAAGACAAGAGCTTGGCTCCGGCCGGGAATCGAACCCTGGTCGGCAAGCTTGTATAGACAGTGACTAAGCCACTTGGCCACGAAAAAAGATAAAAGTCAATGACAATTCTTCTGTACTTATACCTGTCGAATTCAGGTATTTTGTACTTAAAATTGAAATCAACCCATCTTCACCATCGTAGCTAATTGGTAGTTTGTTACTTGGCATTCAATTAATGATAAATTTTGCACATTTTTACGTGTTTTTCATATTCATATCTTTCTTCGTGGCCAAGTGGCTTAGTCACTGTCTATACAAAGCTTGCCGACCAGGGTTCGATTCCCCGGCCGGAGCCAGGCTCTTGTCTTTGTAGGATTTCGCCTGGGGCTCTGATCCCGAGGTCGTTAAGAGAATCCAGACATTAATGTATCAAAAATATATATGGCTTATTTGAATATGAAAAACATGTAAAAATGTGCAAAATTAATCATTAATTGAATGCCAAGTAACAAACTACCAATTAACTACGATGGTGAAGATGGGTTGATTTCAATTTTAAGTACAAAATACCTGAATTCGACCGGTATAAGTACAGAAGAATTGTCATTGACTTTTATCTTTCTTCGTGGCCAAGTGGCTTAGTCACTGTCTATACAAGCTTGCCGACCAGGGTTCGATTCCCGGCCGGAGCCAAGCTCTTGTCTTTGTGTGATTTCGCCTGGGGCTCTGATCCCGAGGTCGTTAAGAGAATCCAGACATTAATGTATATCAAAAATATATATGGCTTATTTGAATATGAAAAAACACGTAAAAATGTGCAAAATTTATCATTAATTGAATGCCAAGTAACAAACTACCAATTAGCTACGATGGTGAAGATGGGTTGATATCAATTCTAAGTACAAAATACCTGAATTCGACAGGTATAAGTAAAGAAGAATTGTCATTGACTTTTATCTTTCTTCATGGCCAAGTGGCTTAGTCACTGTCTATACAAGCTTGCCGACAAGGGTTCGATTCCCGGCCGGAGCCAAGCGCTTGTCCTTGTGTGATTTCGCCTGGGGCTCTTATCCCGAGGTCGTTAAGAGAATCCAGACATTAATGTATCAAAAATATATATGGCTTATTTGAATATGAAAAACACGTAAAAATGTGCAAAATTTATCATTAATAGAATGCCAAGTAACAAACTACCAATTAGCTACGATGGTGAAGATGGGTTGATTTCAATTCTAAGTACAAAATACCTGAATTCGACAGGTATAAGTACAGAAGAATTGTCATTGACTTTTATCTTTCTTTCGTGGCCAAGTGGCTTAGTCACTGTCTATACAAGCTTGCCGACCAGGGTTCGATTCACGGGCGGAGCCAAGCTCTTGTCTTTGTGTGATTTCGCCTGGGGCTCTGATCCCGAGGTCGTTAAGAGAATCCAGACATTAATGTATCAAAAACATATATGGCTTATTTGAATATGAAAAACACGTAAAAATGTGCAAAATTTATCATTAATTGAATGCCAAGTAACAAACTACCAATTAGCTACGATGGTGAAGATGGGTTGATTTCAATTCTAAGTACAAAATACCTGAATTCGACAGGTATAAGTACAGAAGAATTGTCATTGACTTTTATCTTTCTTCGTGGCCAAGTGGCTTAGTCACTGTCCATACAAGCTTGCCGACCAGGGTTCGATTCCCGGCCGGAGCCAAGCTCTTGTCTTTGTGTGATTTCGCCTGGGGCTCTGATCACGAGGTCGTTAAGAGAATCCAGACATTAATCGTATCAAAAATATATATGGCTTATTTGAATATGTATATATATATATATATATATATATATATATAAATATATATAATATATATGCGTGTGTATATATATATATTATATATATATATATATATATATATGCGTGTGTATATATATATATATATATATATATATATATATATATATATATATATATATATATATATATATATATATATATATATATATGTATATATATATATATATATATATATATATATATATATATATATATATATATATATATACTATATATATATATATATCAAGATATTTTAAAGAATGTGGCATGAAGAAGAAAAACCTGATGAATAGGCGTTAGGAGTGTTGATGAAAATGCCAAAATGGAGACGTGACTAATTTAAAGGATTACTGAGTTATTACACTTATGTCAGTTGTTATGAAAATATATGGTATGCTTATTCTAAAGAGACTCTATAAAAAGATTGATGAAAAGCTGAGAGATGAGCAAGCAGGATTTCGAAAAAGTAAAAGTTTTCTCCAAACAAATTTTCATTTTAACATGTACAGCAATACGTAAACTATAGAAATCCTCTTTTGATGGCATTTGTGGAATATGAAAAACCCTTCGATAGTGTGCACCGACCAATTTAGTGGAGAGTCCTGCGTTATTATGGAATTCACCTTAAAAAATTTGAATTTGATTAAGTTTATTCATGAGGATAGCAAGTGCAAAGTTAATGTTAGTTGAGTCTTATTCAATGAATTTCCAGTGAACACCTGAGTACTCCAAGGGAAAGTGTTGTCGCCTATGTTGTTTATCCTTCTTATGGGTTTTGTAATGGATTGGTGATAGGAATTTAGCAGACGTAGAGTCTGCAGATTATGCTGTCCTTGTTAGCAGAACACCACAGCATTTGTAATGATTACTTATCAAAATACATTAAATAACACACGAGGTTGTTAAGCCTAAAGATAAATAAAAGAAAGACAGAGATGATGAGAACGGAGTATGCAATGGAAGATGAAAAACATTGGAAGGAGAGATAATTAATGGGGTAGAATCATTCAAGTACTTAGGGACTATGATCTCCAATACAGTCTTTAGAATTAGAGTTTAGTGAAAGATTAAAAAAAGAAAATTAGGCAATGCTAGGTTAATTAAAATGTTGGAACCATATTACCTGAAATTACATATAATAATCAGACTATATACCAATTTAGTGAGATCGGTGTTACTATATGGACATGAGTCATGGTATCACAATGAAACAATCTCCAATAGATTTCGTAGATTTGAGAAATCAAGCCCTCAGAAAGATATTGGGAGTTCGATGGCAGGACAGGATTAGAAAATGAAACTATAAGAGAGATTACTCGAGTGCCATATGTGGATGAGATCATGATGAGCGGTAGATGGAGATGGTTTGGGTATGCTCTTTGCACTCCCCAAGAGAGATTAGTTCACCAAATGTTCAGCTTGGCTCCACAAGATACTAGAATAGTTGGAAGACCAAGGCCTACATGGCAGAGGGAGATGAAGCGTGGAGTAGTAGATGATGAATGGAGAGGTATTGAATTAAAAGCTCAAGATAGAGACGACTGGCGGTATCTAACAGAGGCCTTTTGTGGCAATAGGTGTAGGAGGAGATGATGATAATGATGATGATGATATATCGTCAACCATTGCTAGTCCACCGCAAGACAGACGCTGACATGTCCTTCCACTCGGCGTCTGTTTATGGTCATTCTATGCCAGTGTATGCCCGCAAATTTTATTAGCTTGTCAATCCAGAGTCTCCTTTTTCCTCCCCCGCTTCGTTTGCAAGATCTACGGACCCATTCTGTTATTATTTTTGTCCACTTATTATCAGGCATTCTCATTATATGTCCTGCCCACGTTCATTTATTTTTCTTACTTCTTCTTTGTCTGCATCCACTCCCACTTCTATGTGGGGTCGATGTTTCTGGCCAGCGATCTCCATCAGCGTCTGTCCACACTTCATCACCGGTTAATCCCTTTGATCGAAGGTCATCTTTGATACAGTTCATCCACCTTCGCTTTGGTGTCCATCTCCTTCTCGTTCCCTGTACCTCCATTTCCATCACTCTCCTCCCAATATACTGTTCATCTCTTCCATGACATGACCATACCACCTCAGTCTACTTCTTGGATCATATCTGATAGTTCTCTAATTCCTGTGGTACCCCTAATTACCTCATTCCATATCTTATTTCTTCTTGTCACCCCACACATCCATCTCAACATTCTCATCTCTGCCACATCCAGTTTCTTCTCTTCTGTCTTCTTTATTGCCCCCGTCTCCGCTCCATACATCATTGCTGGTCTCACAACTGTCCTGTGTACTTTACCTTTCAACCTTAACCCTTATTTTCCTGTTGCATAATACTCCACGCACTTTTTTCCAATTCTTCCATCCTGTTTGTATTCTGTGGTTTATTTCTGCCCACAGATCACCATCCTCTGCAACTGTTGATCCTAAATACCTGAAATTTTTATCTCTTTTCAATCTCTCTCCTCGTAAACTAACTTCCCCATTCTTCCAAATTTTCAATCTCAAATACTCTGTCTTTTTCTGCTGTTCTTCAATCCTCTATTCACCATTTCTCTTCTCCACTCCTCCAGTTTCTCTTCTACTACCTCTCGCCTGGTGCTACGAAGTATAACATCATCATCAAAAAGCATACACCAAGGAAACTGATGTCTAATACCTTGTGTTGCTACATCCATGACCAGATCAAATAGGTAAGGGCTCAATGCAGACCCCTGATGTAGTCCCACATTTACTGGAAAACTTTCTGTTAGGCCTATACTGCTCTAAACATTGGCTTGTGCCCTCTCATATATATCTTGGGTGATTCTTACATATTTCTCAGGGACTCCCTTTTCTCTCATACATCTCCACAGCTCCTGGCGTGGTACTCGATCCTATGCCTTCTCCATGTCAATAAAGACCATATGTAATCCTTTCTGCTTCTCCTGATGTTTTTCTATCATCTACCTCAAAGTAAATATTACATCTACAGTCCCTCTTCCAGGTATGAATCCAAATTGTTCATCAGCAATTGTTGTGTCATCTCTTAGCCTCTTCTCAATGATCTACTCCCACATTTTCATTGTTTGACTTGTCAACTTTATGCCTCTGTAGCTGCAACATTCCTGGAGGTCCCCTTCCCCTTATAGATTGGGAATGATTAGACTTCCTCTCCATTCCTCTGGGACATCTTTTCCTGATTAAAGATCTTTTACGTCAGTTCCCCATAAGATATCTATGCTTTCCTCGCAAAGAGTCTTTACACAAACCCAACTAATAGCACACTATGAAAACATATATAAAAATGTGATAAATGAAAAAGACACAGATGTGGTATATCTAGATAGCAAAAGCCTTTGACAAGGTAGACCATAATATGTTAGAGAAAAAAATGAGAAAGCATAATATTAAGGGAAAGATAGGAAAATGGATAAAAGAATTTCTACAAAACAGAGAACAGATAGTGATTGCAAATGATGAAAAATCAGATGAAGCTCAGGTAATATATGGCGTGCCACAGGGTACGGT
>NC_090736.1:28485419-28492919 GCF_036898095.1 Palaemon carinicauda
CTTTATTCACGAAACATAGATTGGGAACATTAAACCCGAGGAAGCAACAGCCATCCAAAATCCCTGGCTGGAGAGGGTTGAAGACGCAAAAGCGCCTAACGTAATATAAATGCAAATTCGCAGTTTGAGACACAGCTACGGTATCTTTGACACCTTCCTTCCCTGTATCAAACATGATTCAAGCGAGATAAGATTAAGGTCATGTTGCCATAACACACGTGGCTTCAAGGTGGTTCTCCATTATCATTATGTTTAGTCTAAATGATTTTATACCCCACTGATATTAACCTAAATAATAATAAAATTAATTATGATACTACAATTGTCGATATGATCATTTAATAACCAGAATATTCATTTTAATTAGGATTGATTTTATACACTGGTACATATATTTATTGTCTTTATTTATCTAATTCGTTTTATAATAGCGTAATGAACATAATAGAACGGACACATAAATGGCAAATATTTATGATCCATATGAAATAGTTATTTGTTATAAATTATTTTATATAAATATACAATTATATTCCCTGAAAGAGTTGTGCAAAATTGTTTTTTCCATATTCATGACTTTGATACTACATCATCCTTAATCATAAAATTTTATTTACATCAAGTATTCATATAAGTTGTGAAATTCTGGCGATCAAAATAATGATAAAGAAATATGAACTAATGGATCCATTGGAGGAATAGCCATTTCATTTACATACTATTCTTGACATATATAAAAAAAAATATAAATGTTTTCTGTATCCCACTTATTTACTAATCAAAGTTTTTTTTTCTAGATTCATAAAGAAAAGCTACACTTTGAAGAATGATATGATTGAATAAAAGGAGACATCCAAATTTATAACTTAAGTTCGTACTTTTCCTGTAGCAGCATAAAAGCGCCTTTTGTATTTCTCTAACAGAAAACGGTACTTTTTGATCTCCCACAATTTAGCACAGGCGAGTGTCGATTCAGATGTGACTCGTGCGATTATGTAAACTGTAAAGTGGAAATTACAGTTGGTACCGCTTTATACGCAGTTATTGATACATTTGTAAGAATTATATATATATATATATATATATATATATATATATATATATATATATATATATATATATATATATATATATATATATATGTGTGTGTGTGTGTGTGTGTGTGTGTGTGTGCATATATGGTAATAAGATTCTGTTTTGTAAGCCATCTGTATTATTCATTCGTTATGCTTTTTATTTATACAACTCTATTACCACCTCGAGTCTGAGGTAAGTCACAGAACTCAAAGAGCTCTAACTTAGAGCATTTAAAATAATTGATTATCATGCTTAACTACTTGAATTTGTGAAAGAGAATTATAAGGGAACTTAAAAGAAATGGGACACGGATGAAAATTCAGTGAATATTAGTATTAGTGAAAATTTCCTATAGGAGTTCTAATGGTATTACCTTTAAATTATTCTACATAACAGTTCGAAGTGTACATATTAAATTTAGATTCAGTAAATATATAAAACAGTAAAATGATAATAAGTTTTCTTATTTTAAAGGTAAACGAAAAACTTAAATACATTTGTTACTGTGCCAAAAAAAAAATTGTAGGTTTATATGCAATATGAGTTAGTTATTTAGTTGAATATTTCTTCTTCTGCTGAACATCTTTAGCGCTAACAATATAATTCTCTATTGTGAAGGCAATTGATATCATCATAGATCTCGAAATCTTTTGAAAACTTCCATAGTCTTTAAACTGAGCCACACAGGGAAAACACCCTTTTCCCAAGCTGCTATCTAAACTATATTTTGCTACTTAGGTAATATATTTCCATTTAAATCTAGAGGGCGTGTTCATGATTACCTGAAAATCTAAATTATGGTGCGATAAAAGCAGCAAAGTGTAGTCATCGACCTCTGATGCTTTGGTCTTTCTCTCAAGAGATAATAATCACTATTGACTCTCCAATTATAAAAGGAAACTAGAGGGGCACTCAATAGAGCGCAGACCTCCGCCGCAGAAGCATATTTTTCTCGATTTTTTTTTCGACCTTGGCCTTGACCTTAACATGTATTAATTGACGTAGATTTTCATACACTCAAATACTGAAGATTCTCTGACAACGATGTCCAAATTTATGGCTGATTACATGAATTGGACATTTTGTTTGATATTTGACCTAGACCTACCAAAATTTTATAATTTCCAGATTTTATCATAACAGTTAATCCCTGCAAGTTTCATTACTCTACGATTAAAATTGTAGTCAGGAATCAGTTGAAAAACAAACAAACAAACAAATAAGTAAAAAAGGTGACCCTAGAGAGAGAGGGAATTCCGTAGCTAAGTCGCCCTTTTTGTAGAGTAATTGTAGTCAGGAATCAGTTGACAAACAAACAAACAAACAAACAAATAAGTGGTAAAACATAACCTCCTTCCAACTTCATTGGTGGAGGTAAAAAAGGTGACCCTAGAGAGAGAGAGGGACTTCCGTTGATAAGTTGCCCTTTTTGTTGAGTAATGGCATTCTTATTATACTGGATTTTTTATGAAGGATCGGTTGCTGAAATGGTATTATACCCTCCACAAGCAATTTAATCCATTTGAGGGATTTACCCAAATTCTACTCCCACAAGCAATTTAAACTCTTGGGGGGATTTACAAGAAATTCTAACATACCCAAGCAAATTAATCCCTTTGAGGGATTTACCGAAATTCTACCCTCCACAAGCAATTTAATTCCTTTTGGGGATTTACAATTTAATCCCTTTGGGGAATTTACTGAAATTCTACCCTCCACAAACAATTTAATCCGTTTGGATGTGATTTACCCAACAGGCTTGAGGACTCAAAGTAAGAAATATCTATGGTACAATGAAATGTCAAATAGATTTTAACTAGTAAATGAAAGATAAGGTCAGAGGAGAGATTATGGCAAATGAATGTTTATTGAATCAAATGAATTAACGATAAAGTGTAAGTAACTTCGGTCAAAAGAAAGATTTATTCTGATCATGATTAGTTCATAAAATATACACAAATCGAAGATTCACTAAATTTCAGTTTATCAGTGAAAGAAAAATGGAAAATTATTATTATTATATATAAATATATATATATATATATATATATATATATAGATAGATAGATAGATAGATAGATAGATAGATAGATATACATACAGATGGGCACACACAGACGGAACCCTTCTCATCCCTGTCACCCTCTCCTAACTACAGTACAACCAGGTAGTTCGGCAATTTTTGGAAGATTGGGAGATCTGATTACCGCTCTCACCAGGGTATGACAACTCCCTCTCCCACTACTCGAGGGACGGGGAGAGACCGAGACCCATATGTTTGGCAATGATAGCGTGACTATATATAAATATATATATATATATATAATATATATATATATATATATATATATATATATATATATATATATATGTGTGTGTGTGTGTGTGTGTGTGTGCGTGTGTGTGTGTGTGTGTGTGTGTGTATGTATACCCAAACATTCGCTCTTTATCATATAAAGGCTGATTATCTTTCTGAAAAATACAATGTTACTTATAAACCCGAGTTCATGGTTAAAAAGGCAAAACTTAAACGAGACAAGTATGTGTAAATTATACAAAAAGTTTTGAAGAGCCGAGAGCAAAGTAAACCCATCTTTCAGTTTTTATATATTTATCATCTTTTAGCCAAATAAAAAAAAACACGATTTAAAGCTGCTATATCAATGCAATCGCAAAGATATAAGTAGGAGAGGAGAATATGCTAATAAAACTGATATGTTGAATGTCAGCTTTCCCAGTCAACAGTAAATTTCTAGCATTGCCGATATTTTGTCATATTTTGCATTTTATTCCCATTTCCGACCATAAACATACAGAAATAATCGGAGGCCAGGGACATACGTTCACCTGGGAAACAATTCCGAGTCTCGACCCGAACAAATGATAATTCCCATATCTCTCCTCTCCATAACTGCTTCACCGTCCCCAATGGGATCATTGAAATTTTTCAAACTCTGACAATTCGGGAATGGATAGCAAAGGAGTTCCATGGTGTAGCTGCTCATACAGTTCGTTTTATAATACCCATAGCTCATATGGTCGGGGAGATTAGGTAAATTGGTATAATATGGAAATTTAAATGAACAGGGGAAATGGTCAGAATTGATGGGTAGAGGAAAACAATATCAAATACAGTAAAAGTAATTGATAAGATGTATAATTTTGATAAAGGTAACTGATAAGACGTTTAATTGTAGTAAAGATAATTGATAAGGTGTATAATTGTAATAAAGGTAATTGATAAGATGTATAATTGTAGTGAAGATTCTTGATAAGATGTATAATTACAGTAAAGGTTATTGATAAGATGTATAATTGCAGTAAAGGAAATTGATATGTATGATGGCAGTAAAGGTAATTGATGATATGTATAATTGCAGTAAAGGTAATTGATAAGATTTATAAAAATCTCTCGAATTAGCTTGAGAAATTTGAGAAAAATGAATCATTAAAAATCAACTAAAAGTAAAAGTGACGGTGTGAAATAATTTTTTAAAGGTTTAAAGAGCACTCAGGGGGAGGGACAGTGGCAATGCCCTATAGAGACTGACCATATACACATATGATCAGCGCCCAAACACCCCCTCTCCACCCAAACTTGGAAAAAGGAGGACCAGGCAATGGCTGCTGATGACTCAGTAGTTTGACCAATAAGTTCCCAAAACCAAAATCCTTATCTCACAAGGATGGTGAGGTTGCAGCGACCAAAGAAAGTAACGAGTTTGAGCAGGACTCGAACTCCAGTCTGGCATTTACCAGTCAAGGAAGTTACCATATCGGCCACCATAACCATAAGATTAAACAATGAAGTTGAAGCAGAAATTATTATTAATATAAGAAATATTCATAGTGAATTATTACAACTTAAAACATTAAGAAAAACATACCGTATGTAAATAATAACTAGGCTACGCATGCTTCCCAGAGTAGCGCATTTCTTCATTGAAATTCAAGTAAAGATGACTATAGTTAAAAAATACAAAATATGGATGGAGATTGGGAAAATGTCATGACTAATGATATGCAAAACGAAGATGTCTAAATTAGCTATGCATAAATATATCCAAAATTACTGATGACATAAGAGAAGTGATACTTAGACTAACAGATATAACTGATAATGACCAAAAGCATTGGAACTGAACATGTATCAAGAAAGGTTTTAAAAGTAATCTAATGTTTATTTTGAAGGACAATGGAGTGAAATTTGCTATATTGTATTTTCAGGGTCTGCAAAGGAGTCCTGTAATTACCTAGTGGGCTGATTCAGAATCTCCTTCTATATCTTGGTCTTCCTATTTCTAACCTGTCTTTGATGTTCTCCGAGTAATATAGTTTAAGTCCGTTGAAAAATACAATCATATCCTTAATGATGATATAGCACAAGCATTGTAAAATTATATCAACAACAATAATAGTTTTAATATCAATTAAAACCTACATTTTACAACTGGAGAATCTACATCATTCTATGCGCCCACCTACTTCAACCACATAATGACACCCCCCCGCCCCCCCCCACCCCGCCCCAACAACCACCTACTGAAACCTCAACAGCACCATTGCAATACAGACGCCCTCAGAAACCTCAGGTAATCAGGAAACCGCAGTCCAGAATGCATATGATGTGCGGATTGCAATCTCGACAGCAAATCCTACCGCAGTTTGGATGGAAGACTGAAAACTACCTCGTGTAATATATATGTAAATCTTCTATATAAGATGGAATTCCGTTATCTGTTTCCTCCTCCTTTCCACCAAGAAAAGTCTAAGAGTCTTGGAGGGAGGGATTTCGAAGGGAAGGTCATGGAGAGATGGTCATCATGACATAACAATTGTAATACTGTTTCATTTTGATTATGTTATTTCAGTTTTAAGATGGTTACTGCTGATGGTAGTACCAATAGTACCAATAATAATATTATATTATTTTCATATATCGGAATATTATTATTATTATTATTATTATTATTATTATTAGTATTATTATTATTACCTCCGTCAACGAAGTTGAAAGGAAGTTATGTTATACCCCTTGTTTATGTGTGAGTTTGTTTGTAAACAGCTTCCTGGTCACAATTTTAATCGTAGAGTAATGACACTTGCAGGAATTAAAAAGCTATAAATGATTAAATTCTGGAAAGTCAAGGTAAAAGGTCAGGGTCAGAGTCGAACACAAGGTTGAGAAATAAGCTGCCACGGCGGAGGTCATCGCTCTACTGAAGGTCTCTCTAGTTATTATTATTATTAATAGAACTACATTTGTTTTCATTAATACTATCATCAATATTGACATTTATTTTTAAGCATTATCGTTTCCACCTGAGCTGATAGCTCACCATTAGAAATGATAGTAATAGCCCGACTTCTTATCAGCAAACCCAAAGCGATCCTAAGAATATAAATACATTGGAAACAAACCTAAAACTGTTTATAGTTGGTTTCTATTTCCATTCACGACTACATTAGAAAATATTATGTAATTTTTGCCCCTTTCAATGTAATTATAAATAACATATTTGTGGTTTATAGGCCACTTATGAATGACAGGCAAGGGTCAGTGACAATGTCCTAGCAAGCAGGACAATACCCTAGATACTGACCATATATGATCAACGCCCAAGCCCCCTCTCCACCCAAGCTAGAACACGGAAGGCCCAAGCAATGGCTGCTGATGACTTAGCAGATTGACTTATGGGCTCCCCTAAATTCCCCAACCTTAGCTCACAAAGATGGTAAGGTTGCAGACACTAAGGGCACTAACGAGTCTGAGCGGGACTCGAACCCCCAACTGGCAAACACCAGGCAGAGACGTTACCAATAAGACAACGACAACATCAGAGGTAACTTGAGCAATAAATTATTTCAATACCAATGATCATCATTATTTTAGATTTAATATTTACTTGAAAAGATTATTAGCTGAAAATAATATAAAGATTCTTTCAACCTTAATCATAGTCTTCCCTTGCTTCTATGCACATCTTATCTCTTCCAAACTGATATCACCAAAAATAGAGTGACGTCTCTCTTGCTGATAGATTTCTTGTCAACAAAGCATTTGCCAAAGCTCAAAGTAAATAAGAGTTGACATGTGTTTCCTGTTGTTTATCTGAGCCATCTGTAAGGGATGTTTTCCAAGAGGCCAAAAAAAGGTATGCAATGGCCAAAAACACAGGTTTTCTTCAAAACAAACAAATCTTATGCTTTTACTTATCATGATATCGTCTTGATGCTGTATCAATGAATGATTTAAAGATTCTGGTAAAAATTATTGAAGTATGTTAAAACAATATTATTCATAGCGTTTTGAGTTTCAATATTAATGGCGATGCTTAATATAACCTATATTATTAAATCTGTCAATCCGTAGATTACCATCTCATTAGATACTTGGCTGCATGGTCATTTAAATGGATTAGC
>NC_090736.1:28497919-28505419 GCF_036898095.1 Palaemon carinicauda
GGAGACTGTCGGCAACTGCCAACTCAGCAGGCGGCCAAGATGGCTGCCGGTAGCTGGCAGCTGCCGGTGGCCATGATGGCTGTGGAAGGGAAGTCCCTTCTGTCCCCAAGGTTCTTCAGTCCTCCCTTCGACTGCTGCTAAAGGTTCTGTTGCCGGGGTACTGCCGGTCAGGCCGGCAAAGACAGTGCTGACTCAGTTGGCAGCACGCCGACTGTACTGGTACTGCTGGAAGCTTGCTGGCCGGCAGTGTATCGGCGGTACGTTGCCGGCAATAGTACTGTAGCTGCATGGAAGCCTGAATGGTACATTCTCCCCTTCTATTAGAACCTTCTTTCTGGAGAAAGGCAGTCAAATTAGACTTTTACATCCTTAATTACTGTATACATTCACAGTAAGGAGTAACCTTTTTTCCATGCTATCTCTCTCTCTCTCTCTCTCTCCAGCTAGCATGTCGGGTATTCCGGCAAGACCTATCTATGTTGGCAACGTGCCGGCTGAACTACTGTATATGTTATACAGGTAGCCAGTATATCTGCAGTATAGATTATACTGCAGATAGAAAACTACTATATATTTTATACTAGTAGTTATTTCCAATATATTTTGGATATCCAACACAGGCATTTGCTGAGGCCAATCCTATATTGAATGAATATAACTTCTTCAATATCCTGATTAGAATCAGTATTAGGATTATTCTACAATATTAAACACTTCAAGGCAGAGTAATACACTCCTAACCCCTAAAGGGTAGAGCCTTTTTCCTTGAGTCTCCCTGATCAGGAAACTCTATATTTTAATATAGTAGGAAGACTACAGCAAATAGGCTGAGTGGGATATACAAATGTATGTCTTTATTTTTCTAGTCCAGCTGGCTTTATGCTAGATGGACCGTACTGTCAAATGCTATTATGAAGGCAGCATAATGACTAGACTACAATACATGATTTACAGTAGCCAGTAAATTGCAATATAGACTTACTGCAATTAGAAAACTACAGTACCATTATACAGTTGTATTTTCTGATATACTTGGGTACCCTTTTACGAGGATTCCGCTGGTACCGCTCATATATTGAATGAATAGTTTTCGTCAATATTCTGATCGAGAATCAGTCATCCTGACCCCAGAGTATTAACATTATTTTGGGACAGTGATTTGATACTTCTCTACCCCTAGGGGTAAGAGCCCTTCTACTGGGATTTACTCAATAGAGAAATCTCCATGTAGTTAATACTGAGGGGAGGTAACAGCATTTCCTCGCAGGGGTACACAAGTATGTATCTCCTACTATCCCTTTGTAGCTTACTCTCCTAAGCTACTCTATTGTAAAGGACATTTGCATGTTGATTGTCAAGGGGATAATCCATTGTATACTCATTTGGTTTTCCTTTCTTTACAGGAGGAACACCAGATACCTTGTGCTGCAGTCCTCTGCAAGCCCAAGAGTAAGTATTTTTACTGTCATAATACTTACAGGTTTCATGCCCCCTGCAATATTATTTCCGGATCCCTACATTATTGGAACCCACAGGTTTGCAATATATGTCGGACATTAATGTTTCAAGGTTTTGAAAATCCCAAGTCTATGGAGACTAGGGATACAGCTCAATATAAATTACGCAACTGGGTGAGAGGCTTTCAAAAGATCTCTCCGGGACCTTTCCTACCTAATGATAGGATGCGTAAGCTACTATTTCCGGAAACAAGTAGTATTGCCTCAGGAGCCAACTACATCTCCTGACGGCCAGAAAACCTTTGGGATTGAGGGCAAGAAGTGCCCCAGGGTAGAGGAGAAATATGTTGTGTCGGAATTTCCTCCACCTATGCTGGCTATAGAGCCATCGATGTCGACATCTTCGTCTTCTACCCCTCTATTGGATAATGTGGTACAATTATGTATCCAGCTGAAGAATCAAATAAAGAGCTTTTGTAAACAAAACGAAAAGCAGGAAGTAAAACGCAAGATAGAGCCTCGTAAAGCTTCTCTTGTCGCTTCCCAGGGGTCAGTCAAACGACCCATGAATCAAGACCTACCAACATGCTCCATAACCAATCCCTGGAGGTTTGCCGATTTCAAATGGTAATCCCTACATCTCAGAGAAGATAGGTGCTGTTCCTTTGGACAAAATTCAATTTTGTCCAAGCTTTGATGCTTTCCCTAATTGTTGGGTTCAACTAAAGTACGAACCAAAGTCAAGAAAGGGAACGGAAACCAAAGGAGGTCATGATTCTCGAACATGATAAGGCACAGACTATCCTTTCAGGTAGTCTAAAAAAGACGGGTTATTCAGAGTCGAAGGTATTCTCACTGAATAACAGACACCCTTCCTTTCGTGCTCCTACTTCACTCTCATTCCCATTTATGGGGAAGGCATTTACTTCTGTTGCCAAAGCGGTAGAGGCAGGTAAGCCATGTCCCACACTCGATGAGTGCAAGCCCTTATCACCAGCTTTTCTCGGACAGGAAAAGGATTGGAAGGAAGTCTATTTGACATTTTCAGTAGGAAAATTAGATAAGGATGTCGCAAGTCGACAATTCAAGGTATGTCTCCCTAAATTGTCTGAGTTGCTCTTGTATAATGAACATGAGTCAAAGGAGAGACTTGCGACATCCCTTTCTCTACAAAACTAAATAGCGTGGTGTTCAACCTACGAAAATACCCCAGACATGCTCATGGTCATAGCCAAAATTCATATGGCTACCCTGGTGAAGGACTTTTACGCCTTTATGAAGGCTAGGAGAGCATGTAGAGAGTTTGTGTTCGCTGCTACAACAGTGAAACACGAAACAAGGAAGCTAATATCTTCCAGCATCTGGGGTAAAGACCTCTTCCCACACGAGGTCATTAAGGAAGTAATTAAGAACGCCACCATGGAGAACATAAGTCTTCTCCAAAAATGGGGCATTCCTTCAAAGAGAAAATCTTCCGTGGTTGTGGGTCCCCAACCTAAAAAGAAGATCGAAAATGCTGGAAATATCCGGGCTGCTCAACAACATCCCATTATTCCAGTGACCACGATGCTACAGGCAGATGGTCAAAAGTCTAAGCCTACTGACTATTCAAAGCATAAAGACGCTTTGGCTAGGAGGAACATTCCCTCAGGATTGCAGGACCTTCGATCCTTTGGTCCAAAGCCTATTCAAGATTAGCCATTGATGGGAAACAGAAATGTCCCTAACATCATTTCCTTACCTTCTCCTACAGTTCAAAACCCTCCTGGAGGAGTATACCTGAGAGCTATAGAGCATACAGGTGGTAAGAAGAATATAGCTCATCGAGTTCCAGGGAAGGCTGTTCTGTGTTTACGAGAAGGACTCAAGAAATCTCTGAGTCATTTTGAACTTGTCGCCACCCAACAAGTTCATAAAAAACAGCAAGTTCTGAATGTTAATCCTTCTGAGCGTATGGACCTTGTTCCAATTAGGGGTGTTCGTAGTCTTGTCAGACCTGAAAAGTGTCCTTTGGAACTCTCCAGTCAACCACCCCCCTTCCTCCTATCTAGAATTCATTTTACAGAGAGTAACATTCATCTTAGGAAAGATACGTGTCGGAGTCACAGTCTTAAGTATCTTCATAGGATTGACGAACTTAGTCACGTTAAAGTCAAGCCTAGAAATAGTTCAGGTATTAATATACCTGATCGAGAGGCTGGGGTGGGCAGCACCTGAAGTGTATGGCCAATGTGCATTCAAAGAGATGACCCGGTTTCCGGGACATCACGGATGCAAGATACGCTTCTAGAAGTCTCAACTTTCTCCTGCTCAGGGGTTTCGATGGTTAAATAACCATCTAAGCCCTCAGTCACATCAACTCTCCTTTCCTTTGGGAATATAAGAGGAGCTCGTGAGGTCTGTCAAGAGACTCAGGTAATAAGTCAGATTGCCATAATGCCAACAGGGGAAAGCGCTAAACTTTCCCAAGTTCCCAATAGTGATAGACCTGGTGCTAAGGGCACACCCGGAAGATGCGTTAAGAGCCTGGAGAAAACACGCATCAAACACTTGAAGAGATAAAAAAAGACTGAGATCAGTCCCTCTTTAATCGCTTATCTAACAAAAATTAAAGCACGAAAGTCCAAAGACTCTGCTGGTCCTTTCATGAGTGGGGAAGCCCCCTCCACACAGATCAGACTCCCTACGACTGATCTGGGACACCGAAGCGATAATAAGACGTCACAATCGAAAGTGTCATACAGCCTTGGTGAAATTATCCATCCCTCTCTTAAAGGGATGGCACCTACCAGCAGTTCATTTACAACTGATCCACAATGTTATGGTGGATACTCTATTTCGATCCAAGCCGATAAAGTTGGAATGGTCCATGGACGCAGACATATTCCCTCCCAAATGGGAACAAGTTCGGGAACTGCAGATCGAGCTCTTCATCACGAGCGTCTTCAAGAAACTACCTCGATATGTAGCCCCATACGAGGATCTTCTAGTGGGACTGATAGACGACATGTCTCTGGAATGAAAGGGATGGACTCAGGTATACCTGTTCATCCCATCCAATCACCTGCTGAAGGTCCTCAACAGGCTCAGATACTTCTAAGGGGGAGTAGCTCTTTTGGCTCCCAGATAGCCCAAGAGCAATCTCTTCTCCCTAATGAAGAAAATGAAGATGAGGCTGGTCCTAGTTCTGATCCTAGGTATATTTCCGAAGGTTCAGAAATTAACTGCCTTCGTTTTATCACAGAGAACCTAAACCCTTCATTTCATGATTTTCTCACTCTAGCGATTAGAAAAAGGTTTGGGGTCTCAGAAGGCAATAAAGAATTCTTAGAAGAATACAAGGCCAAGTCAACTAGAAGACAATATGAGTCTTCCTGGAAAAAAGTGGGTTGCGTTTGTCAAAGCAAAAGGACCGAAAGAAATTTCAATGAACTGTCTGTCCTTCTTTGTCCACCTTCATAGCCAAGGTCTGGCGGCCGATACGATAAATACGTGCAAGTCAGCCTTAACTAGGCCTCTCCTATATGCCTTTCAAGTGGATCTGGCGAATGAAATCTTTAATAAGATTCCGAAGGCATGTGCTAGGCTTAGGCCCGCAGTACCACCAAAGCCCACATCTTGGTCTTTGGACAAGGTTTTACATTATGCCTCATCTGTGAACAATGAAGATTGGTCTCTTAAGGATCTAACCAAAAAGGTTGTTTTTCTGTTTGCTATAGCCTCTGGGGCTAGAGTTAGTGAAATAGTGGCACTATCCAGAGATGAGGGTCACATTCAGTTCACGGAAGTGGGAGAACTGAATCTCTTTCCTGATCCATCTTTTCTCGCTAAAAACGAGCTACCCACTAAGAGGTGGGGTCCCTGGAGAATCTGCCCACTGAAGGAAGATGTCTCTCTATGTCCTGTAGAGTGTCTAAAGGTCTATCTTCGTAGAACTTCAGACTTTAGGCAAGGACAGGTCTTTAAAGGAGAAACTTCTAGATCAAATCTATCCCTAAAACAACTGAGAGCGAAGCTCACCTACTTTATTCGTAGAGTGGATCCGGACAGTACTCCCGCAGGTCATGATCCGAGAATGATTGCTTCATCACTGAACTTCTTTCAGTATATGGACTTTGAGCGCCTTCGTTCATACACTGGATGGAAATCCTCCAGAGTGTTTACAAACACTATGCAAAACAAGTGCATGAACTGAAACACTTCGTAGTGGCGGCAGGTAGTGTATTAAAACCCGCCCCCTAATTACTGTGGTAAACAGTTAATGGTTTGGGACCTCACATGTCCTCGCACATGTAACGGATGAGAATCATCCAGAGTGTTCTACAAACACTATGCTAGACAAGTCCATGATCTGAAGCAATATGTGGTGACGCAAGGTAGAATATTTAACCTGCCGTCTAAATTCTACGATGAACAGCTGTCAATTAAAGGGAGAAGAGGTCATCCTTCCTAGGTGTGACTTCTTTTGATTAAGTGTTACCATGATAACACTAGCTCTGTTCAAGATACCAGGTGTGGAATTATACAGATAGCACTAGTGCTGGTGTACGAAGTACACAGTGCAGATAGAAGTAACCAGTACAGGAATTATGAAGAGAAATTGATTTATAATTTTTCTTCAGTCTGAGAGTGGCACTCATCATTTCTTCCTTCAAGAAAGAAATATAGTCTCTCTTCTCCTTACAGGTATAATCCCATTGTCTTACTACATTCGTTTTACTAAACATTTATTTTAGTCATTTATTAGGAATAAATGTCTATTAGAATGTAGTGCATCCACTTTCGCCAGACAATTGTATGTATACATGCCAGAGTTCTTCAACTAGCCAAAGTAAGTATCTCTCATATATTTGTATGCATCAAATAATAGATATAAGAGACACTGGTGTTATTTTAGAAAAATATACAACTATGAGACTATTTGTATATTCAGTGTTTACTTATGTTTGGTCATACAATATATGTTAACCTCGAGACCCCTTTTCTACTGTCTAGATGACTCTTCCCTGTAGGAGGCAGGAAGCACTAACATTGTTCATGATTAGTGATGGTGACGAATAACGTTCACGTCACTTGTCTCAATTGGTCCCCATGACCATAGAAAAGGTTGCTATAAGGTTAAGGCACTGATGAAAATCCACATATACACTAATGCTCTGGTATGCTTCCATCAGCACGACATGGCTTGAGCCCAAAAAACGGATTTTGAGCGAAGCGAAAAATCTATTTATGGGTGAGATAGCCATGTCGTCCTGATGGACCCACCCATCTCTTTTAAAAAGAAAAGATCTTCACAGTATCCCCCCCGTGGTACTGTATCTGTAACACCATGCTCAATGCTACAAGGAATGTCCGCCATCGTGGGAATAGCGCTGTTATCATACTCAATAGTAGTACGAGAACGGGGTAGCCTTGATACGACTCCCTTCTATTTTCCCACACCTCCTGCGAAGCATTAACGCTATTATGGGTGCACATTACTATGAGGCGTGTCAAGAATACGTCCCTGATATTATGCGATATCCTTGAGAGAAAATTTAAGGATAATCGCGCCAGGAGTTAGAATTCTGGATACCTAAAGGGAAAATTCTCTGGGAATATCACTGTAGTACATATACCCCCCAGGAAGCTACTTTAAGGGAAACTTCCATCAGCATGACATGGCTTGGGCCCAAATATATATATATATATATATATATATATATATATATATATATATATATATATATATATATATATATATATATATATATATATATATATATATATATATATATATATATATATCTGAAGAATACGTTTTAGAGAATGAAATTCTAGTGAAATTGTTGGGAAAGCAGAAAGCCAAATCCCGTCCATGTTTTCACTAATATTCTACCATGACTGTTTTTTTCGTCCATTACCTGTATACTTTTTTTTATCATTCTCCGGTGCTGTTTCTTTTATTATTCTACATTGATTTTGTTCAAAGAAAGATTTTCCTGTTCATTATTCTTGTTTATCCATCTCCTTTGTTGTCTCTTTTATTATTCTAAATTGAATT
>NC_090736.1:28510419-28512919 GCF_036898095.1 Palaemon carinicauda
TTTCGACTACCAGCCTGTCTCCTATTTTCGTAATTTTCAAATTTCACATTTTGTACACAGAGTGATAATAACCCAAGTGAAATCTGTTAAAATTACAGTCCATTGTTTAATGGGTGAATAGCTTAATACTTCTGCCATAAGCACCAGTTACAAATTGTGACTGGTGTCCTGAGTAATAGAGATGTTAAGATAATTAAACTCATATAAAAAGAGAAAACGCAAGGAAGCAGTGTTGACCTCGAAATCACTATATCTATTTATAGTATTCCTAAAAGCAAACATATCTGCAGATCTTTCAGCACTTATGCACTTATATAAGTGAAGAGATGCTAACATTTTCATAAGCTTCTACCCACTTAAAGAATTCGGAAACTTATCTTTGTAAATACCGTAAAATGTCCTCGTAAAATGTAAGCACCGTAATAGAATTCCAGCTATTAATTTTCACTCACTCACCTAGTGAGATACTGTTTTGTTATCTCATCATATCAAATATTTATATAATAATTAATTTAATTATATGGAATAGGGTATACTGTAGTCTTACCATAGAGTTATAAATTATATGTATCCTAATCTTTACACATTTGAAGTGGAATTTCAAGCATTTTTGTCACAGGATACTTTAAAAACAATGTATAGTATTGTAGCTTTTTTAGCACAAAATATTTTCGTTACTATATATATTGCTGTAAAAAAACATAAAAACCATGTAATCATCCAAACAAAGGCATACACTTAAGCGTATACAAGCAACATCCAATAATGTCAAATGCAATGAAAATATAACCATATTCCTAAAGTAAACACATAACAGAGTCACCCAATTCTCAAAGGTTACTCTTAAGTTATGTGAATACAGTTTTTAATCCTAGTTTTTTGGTGACGTAGTTATAATATGGAAGTAGAAAATAAATCATGTATAGAAAAGATTAACATAGTGAAATCTGGGTAGAAAATAACGTAGACTTTAAGGATTATACCTCCGTAGGCATCATGTCTCTTAAGGGAAAAACTAATTGCATAATTTTTAACACACGAACTATCTTAACATTGTCTTCATTTCATATGATTTCTATTTAAATATGGCCATTTTAGCCAATGGTCATTAAATATATATGTATATATATATATATATATATATATATATATATATATATATATATATATATATATATATATATATATATATATATATATATATATATATATATATATATATATATATACATTATATTTAATAAACAAGACAATTTCTAAAAATGGTACTTAATAATCATACAATTTATTACTTATCATGACCACCAATCAAGAGAGATTATAATTATGCAACATAACCTTCTAAAAAAAAAAAGTTTATGATTCCATATAATATACATCGAACACAATTTAACAGCATTCTTAAGAATGAAAACAATCCAAAAAGGTTTAATGCATTTCTTGACAATAAACCCAGCAAAAGCTTATTCCGAAGTAAGTGCGATGACTCCTCCAGCGGTTTGGAAAATATTTTCGTCTTTAGTATTCTTTCTTTCTGCTTGTTTCCTATTCCCTTGGAGGATAAATATTATCTATATCTGAGCAAACAATTCTAGTTTTAGCATAAACTTCAGAAATAATAAAGACGGTTTTGAGTTGGATTGTAAAAAGAAACTATTAAAAATTACTCTTGCGCGAAGAAAGTATTGTCAGAAAAGAATTTAAAATAGTCCATTAAAAACTAATGCAACTCTAAACATAACCCGTTTCATAAGAAAATAATTGGTATGAGTGACAGTAAAGAAGCGCAAGATTCTACTCTCATAAAATATCCATAAATCTCTTCATTCCCATAGTTTTCAGTCTACGTGAAAAACTCTTGACACTACTGATTTACGACCAAAGTTACCTTATAAATCATTAGCTTTTCCTTTTGCTATTTTTATCCGGTGTTGCTAACGGGGATTGGAGGCGAACGAGTTTTGCATGCAATGCTATCATTTGATTGCCTTGAATTACTTGTACGAGAATTCTATATAAGTTGTTTTAATCTTTTCATATATACGTATAGAAGGTATGCGATAATAATATAAACAGTGTGATATGAAAAAAATTCTTATAACGTACTTACAACTGTATATCGACTAATGATATATGAAAATCATCATGATCATCATCATTATCATTATCACGAAGGTATATCTTTAGAGATATGAGCTAACAATCAGTTCATCATTTTTTTTCTCGTGCTGGGAGTCTATTAGATGTCCATATTTTTATCAAAATATCCTTTGGAGGCGGAAACAGCAATGTTTACCTTTTTAAAAATACACTCACCCACACACCTTAACGTGATAAGCAAAGTTGAACAAGTCAGGACCAACCATACTGTATGTATGTGTGTGTATGTATATACACACACACAAACACACACACACACACACACACACACACACACACATATATATATATATATATATATATATATATATATATATATATATATATTTATATATATATA
>NC_090736.1:28525419-28532919 GCF_036898095.1 Palaemon carinicauda
ATATTGCATAAATATAAAGAGGGAATTGTTTATAGTTCTTAATAACATGGTTATGAAATTTTTTTTAAAACGTCATTTCCAAGCAAATTAGGAAATGTTACAACATTCCATCACTCAAGCACAAAACCAGACACACACACACACACAAACACACACACACACACACACACACACACACACACACATATATATATATATATATATATATATATATATATATATATATATATATATATATATATATATATATATATATAAACATATGATAGTGGGAAAGAGAAACAGCACGAAAAGCTTAGGTGATATTCAAATAAACATAGATAATGACCCAGTTCCGATATCTAGTAAAGTTCATGACCTAAGCGTATTTCTTGACTGCAACTTGTCTCTCAATGCCCAAATAAATAATGTAGAAAAGCTGCTGGTTATCACCTAATAAATATTGCTTTTATAAAAAAAAGTACCTGGATGAATATTCTGTCAAGAAACTTGTGATAAACTGTGTAATTATCGGAATTGACTACTGTGTAAAGAAATTTGTGATCAACTGTGTAATTGCCAGAATTGACTACTCTAACTCCATTTACTGTAACCTACCAAAAGTACAATTCAAAAAATTACAAAACATAATAAATAGAGGAGCAAGAATGATAAAAGGTGTCCCAACGAATCAGCTACATTTCTTTTCATATGGCTCACATCCACGTATATTCAATATTCTAAGACAACATTTTTCTTTTATTATTATCATTAATTATTATTAATTATTGTTATTAATTATCAGAAATTATTATTATTAATTATTAACTATTATTATCAATTATTATTATTAATTAGTATTAATTACTATGATCGATTATTATTAGCTATTATTATAAATTATTCTTATTAATTATTATTATTATTATTATTATTATTATTATTATTATTATCATTTATATTATTATTATTATTATTATTATTATTATTATTATTATTATTATTATTATTATTATTATTATTATATGCTAACCTACAGCCCTTCTTGGAAAAGCAGGATGATGGAAGCCAAAGAGCTCTAACAAGGATAAATATTCCAGTGAGGGAAAAAACTACGGAAATAGATAAACTACGTGAGTATTAATAAAATATTAAAATAAAATATTGAAATATAATTGTATACTAAATTATTTACTAATTACTAATTACTAAACTAATGACCTGAATTCTATATTATTTTAAGTTCATCAATTACCACGCATATACGCATTAATATTTGGCCTAAACAATTCCCGCATTACGTTTGAATAATATGTACCAGGAGCGAAATAATTGAAGATCTGGGATTGAAGGCTCATGAAATGCAAATTCATATTTATCAAAGCCTCCGTCCTTGATTATCAACCAAAATTTAGACTTAGACTTTGTTATCGCTCAAATGAAATGGATTTATGATATTATATGATAACTTCAGCTTACATGTTATGCATCTGATGAAAACTAGCTCTTACTTCCTGGTAGTAAACAGCTTTGCATTATTTCTTGACATTAAAACTGGTTGTGCATGTCAGAAATAAACTATCATAAGCTCAGTTGGCACACACAAGCAAACACACACAAACAGAAAATAGAATACATATTAAGAGCATAATATATGTATGTATGTATATATGTATGTATGTATGTATGTATGTATATATATATATATATATATATATATATATATATATATATATATATATATATATATATGCATTAACACACATACATACACACACACACACACATATATATATATATATATATATATATATATATATATATATATATATATATATATATATATATATATATATATATATATATGAGGGTTGCTTCATAGAATAAACTTTGACATGGAGAGAATAAAAAGTGATGTCTTGCATTCTTTAAACATATTAAAATTGTATGTGTCAGTATGTCTGTATTTTTTAGGGTTGATGCAAGCAGTTATAAATAAAGTTAAATAATATTACACTATCATTCGTATTTTCTTCAAAGAATTTATATCTATCAATAATGAGACATGACTCATTAAATTGTATCTATTCAATAATTAACTTCTCCGTACATTTGTATTCACACTAAAGAAAAGAGATCATCAACTAAAGGAGAGAGTGTCCAAGTCAGCTTTAGTGTTAAAATACTAAAGAAAAAGTAGACCAAAGTAAATCATTTTCAAGAACACTTGATCTTGATATGTTATTGCACTTGGGAAGACTTTTAATTGTGAATAAGCTATTCATATATCAAAATATAATGAAATATTTCAAGAATCCTGAAATGTAGACCATTTACCACTTGTTTTTACACACCATTTTCATTTTGTATATTTAACCCTGGGTTGGTTAAGTACCAAAGCGGGTACGCCATTACCAATGTGGTACCATAAATGAGACCTCAACTTTCGGACCATATAACTTCCTTATTAGTAAATATATTTCAAATTCCTAAGTTTCTTCTTTAGCAATATTCATTCCTCAATATTATGTTAGTAGTAAATTAAAAACCAATCATTTTAGATATTCTATTTGGAAAATTCACAAAAATAAGTATATAAAAGTATAAATATATAGAAAATAATCTGTAGAAAATATTTACATTATACATAAGTAACTTTGACGAACTGCATAATAAAGTTGAATGGCATGGCAATATTCATGCCTATTTTCAAGGTCCTAAGCTGAAAAACACCAAATCTGTGACTGGTGAAAATGGGCACCGGCGTGGCACTTGATGAAGGCACTGGGGTGGCACTCGTTGAAGGCACTGGCGTGGCTCATGTTAAAGGCATTGTGGGAACACTTGAAAAAGACACTGGGGTGGCACTTGACAAAGGCACTGGGGTGGCACTCGTTGAAGGCACTGGCGTGGCACATGTTGAAGGCATTGGGGTAGCACTTGAAAAAGACACTGGGGTGGCACTTGACAAAGGCACTGGGGTGGCACTTGAAAAACACTCTAAGAGCACTGATTGTTAGCACACTGGTGGAGATGGGGCCTTCCCTGACGGGCTCCTGAAGGGGTTGAGGTCATGGGAGGGTCATCTACATTGTTGTCGTCACCATCGTCGCATGGTACAGGTTTCTTAACCTTCTTCATAGGGAATTGCATCCTCTTCTTGCTTTGAAAAAAGAGAAGAAAGGTGAAATGGAGCCTCACTTTCTGAAGAGGTGCTAAATGGGGTCGAATAGGAGAGTGCTGAGTGGGAAAAATTGCTTACACTTCCCTGGTCGATGGTGTCCACCTGGGGCACGTCACCATATTTCTGGTAAAAACACGTGTCATCAGCACACTCATTATTATTAAAATCACTAAGAGATTCCAAAATGTCGTCGAGTTTTTTCTCAGAAGGGAATTTCTTCTGCATTTTGCCTACCTGAAAAGTTGGAATTGTTTTTTCCCTATATACTTGAACATCCGGCAGCCTAGCACAAAGATGGCAGCATCACTGCATAGCCACATTATTCACCAATGTTCAATGAAAATCTCTTAAACTTTCATTAATATCACTCTGAGATATTTAGCGAAATGTAAAAGCTTACACAATTGAAATTTCAATACAGTTTAGTAGTGTAATTGAGACCAAAAAAAATTTGAAGAGCTCCATATCTGCGAGTATCTTAGCTCCAACTTGTGCGTCCTACCCATATTGTATCATAACAAAGTCTTATGTGGCGCCCCTCGAGAACGACGCCACACACAAAGCAACAGGATGAAACCTGGGAAAAATTGCTTTGCGCCTGCGCCTGGTTCCAAATTTGGGGCCTGTTAACTTACCCAGGGTTAAGGAAAATTATGGCCAAAAATTTCCCTATTTTATTTTCATATTAGAATATTCATACTTTAGAGTGTAAATAGTTTATGGACATGAGTATGCTTAATTTTTGACTCATAATTAATTATTCTTTATATTTCAGCACCCTACGAACACTCACAGAAAACATTACAACTTCATTAGCTATTTTTCCTTTAAATTTTATATGTTATTCTAGCATTTATCTCAATGTTTCTATTTTCCATATAATAAATATTATGGAGGTATCTAACAAACAACAACAACAACAACAACAACAACAACTACAGCAACAGCAACAGCAACAACTCTTCTCCCTTTCTCATTTATAAATTTACTCGAAAACGTTCCACTATAAGAACTTTTATGAAAATACATATCAACTCTAAATCAAATTCATAACCAATATATCTTCGACATGCAGTTCATATTAAAAGAAAACATTCTACATCATTATGCATTACAATGATACCTAACTGAAATATTGATTTACCATGACGTCAATGTTAAAGAAAACATAGTTGGCAATCTCAATGTTGTAGCAGGAAGTCGATAAATTCTGATATTTATCAGACATCGATAGAAGCTAATACAAAAAGGTACAGACAGCAACAAAGATATCAATAAGTGGCCTCATTTTTGAGGGAGGTACTTACTGCTTCCAAGAGATTGGCATTCAAGATGAAATAGGATACCCTCGATTAGCTTCCTTATCGTCTTTGGGAATTTTTTAAATTCTGGAACGAGAGAATAAAGAGATGCCGTTACAGCGTATAGATGAAATTAGCTACATAAGCATCGTAATAAATTCTATAGGGAGAAATCAAGATAATGGCGTTAGTATCAATTGAGGAAAAACATCTATGTAAGTATCATAATATTGTAAATTTAAAGCAACTTTCTCAAAACGAGTACTGAATTAGCTTCGACTTCTGCCAATTTAATATCCAGCAACTAAAGTAATTACGGATATTGAGAACTCCACCAAAGACAACGAAAATATATTGAGAGAGAGAGAGAGAGAGAGAGAGAGAGAGAGAGAGAGAGAGAGAGAGAGAGAGAGAGAGAGAGAGAGAGAGATGGTCATAATTCTAGAAATTTTGCAATGTCCTGAAGATTGCAAAACACATATTACAAATCAGATGAAAATACATGTTTTTATATATATATATATATATATATATATATATATATATATATATATATATATATATATATATATATATATATAGATACAGTAGAAAAGATAAATCGAACGTTATTTCTGTTCTTATAATGGTACAAATATTATCAAAATAAAATCACACTGAACGAGAATGTCTACAGTGGATTTTCATTCTTTTTATCTTATAATCCTTTATTGAATTTTCTCGCAATAAGGTAATGAAGCAATAAGAAGCTACAAGCAATCAGTCCCAGACATTAGGACCTAACGCAAGCGTAAAGTAACACTAAAGTATTCAATCTGCCAGGTAATTGACCTAATCTGTCAGAACAGTGAATTACTGTCAGAATAGTGACCTATCTGTCAGAGCTGTGACATAATCTGTCAGACCAGTGACATAATCTGAAAGAACAGTGACCTAGTCTGTTAGACCAGAGACCTAATCTGTCAGAACAGTAGCACAATCTGTAAAAACAGTGACATAACCTATCAGAATAGTGACATAATCTGTCACACCAGTGACCTAATCTGTCAGAACAGTGACGTAATCTGTTAGAGCAAGAGCAGTGACATAATCGGTCAGACCAGTGACCTATTATCACGGTTCATTTTCATCTCAGAAGTCAGATGCTTATAATTCCCATAGGCTTCTCCAATCAACCCTTCCCCCAACCGAATTATAACCATCTCCGGTTAAGCTACGTAAACTCCTCATCTTCATCTTGGTAATTCTTTTTCTTTGTCCATGATTACTTTTGATTTTTTTATTCAACTGATATTTAATTTCTTATGTTTTGAAAAGTGTAATTTCATGTTTAATATCCACAATCCATAACTAAAATTTACCTAAAGGATATCTACATGAAGTCTTCTATAGTTAAGGAAATTTGGAGAGAGAGAGAGAGAGAGAGAGAGAGAGAGAGAGAGAGAGAGAGAGAGAGAGAGAGAGAGAGAGAGAGAGAGAGAGAGAGAGCAATCCCAGATTAAAATAACTTAGTATTAAGCTAATGCCTGAACCGATTACTTCTTTTTTATATCAACTTAAGGAACAGAGAAAAAAACTTTAATACTAAAAGCTGTGAAAAAAATCTGAAAGGTTCGTTAGATATTCGCTGAATCATTAACGATTAATTCTCCATACTTAAAAAAAAAGAAGGATAGAAAATATGTATCGCCGAAATTTATTTTATAAATAAAGCAAATATCTATGAAAAAAAGCAGTCACGCGTGAAAGATTATCACTATAATACCCTTCCAAGAACATGAAATGAAATCTAAAAATACAAATATTCTAAATTTAATGGCATCCATCAGTCATCTTGTAATTGACAGACATCCCACAGAGAGAATTACGGTACTTTTATTGACTCAAACAAAAATCGACTCGAGGGTAAATTACAACTCATGATCCTACAATATTGGTCTGTCGTGATTATAATAAGATTGGATTTATTACTCTCCCTCAGGTCCTATTATTCTCCGGAATTTTCTCCTCGGGTGATATTATCTCGATAGTATATGATCTCAGGTCACATCATCATTGGAATTGTTTCTCCCCAACGAAGCAGAAAGTTGATATTGCACGATGACGTCATCGAGCTTGTACGAGATTGCAAGTAAAACAAATATTTTTATCGTTTTATGGTACTTTGGTATGTAATTATTTATAGTGTTTTATTAGTTCAATCATTTAATCATTTTATTGCTTGGTAATTACCGGCGAGGGTTAGCAAGTAGGATTATATTGCTTTAAATGAAGATATTTATCTCCTATATATTTTTGGTTACTAAATATATATATTTTCAAAAGATTTATTATTATTATTATTATTATTATTATTATTATTATTATTATTATTATTATTAGCTAAGCTACAACCCTATATTGAAAAGCAAGATGCTATAATCCCAAGTCCTCCAACAGGGAAAAGTAGCCCAGAGAGGAATGGTAATAAAGATACTAATAAACGATATGAGAAATAATGAACAATTAAATGAAATATATTAAAAACAGTAACAAAATCAAAACATAATGATATTACTCTTCATCTTCATAATGAAGATGCGCACAAAATAAAGCTTTTCATGAAATATCCTAAGGCATAAGTAAAATATGAAATAACAAAGAGAAAGAGAAAAAAAGGTAAACATGAGATTGACGATGGTTTCTATCATTAAAAAAAGAAGGAAAGAATGAATGGAAGAATTAATAAAAAAACTTTCCAAAGTCAAAAAAAGCAGAGAATAATCATTGAAATTATAACAATACAAACAAATTGCGTGAGAACCGAAACACTTTTAGGTGTATTCAAATTGAAACTTTTAAATCGTAAATAAATGAACCCTATTTATTCTTAGAGATAATCAGGTAAGGTTTTTTTTTAGATGGAAATTGTAATCCTGAAATCATCCCTAATATTGCAATAATACCACAAAACCTTTTAGATGCGGAGAAAAATACTCCAGTTCAATCATTGGTTTACAAATACCTATCAATTGAGATCCAATATCTATCAAAGAA
>NC_090736.1:28535419-28537919 GCF_036898095.1 Palaemon carinicauda
CCATCCTTTGAATAATATTTGCATTTTTTTTAGACGGATTGAATAATCCGCAACAATGTCTTTCATTACTTCTTTTATGATTACCTGGTATTATTTTCTTTCATTACTCCTTCCAATATCACCTAATATCAACAAGGTTAATACAACTAATTCTAATTTTCATGTAGAGTAGATTCTGAAAAATTCTAAATATCTCGGTTTCGAAAATATCTTGCACATTGATGGACAAATTTTTAAAAATCGTCTATAAAGTAGAGTCTTCTCAAAGGCGTGGTAAGATACATTAGACTCTGATAAAGGCTTCAATTAAGGATTTTTCTTATTTTAAGATAGATATTAAGTTTTTATTAAAATCTTTGATGACATCATTTAAGGGATTAACTTTTAAATTTTATGTAAGTGGAAACATCTGATAAGAGTACATACATCTTTGCTAAATAAGTGGTTTTGTTCATAATAACTCATACATTAGCTTTGTCTGCTTTCGTAATATACAATTCACAGTCATTTTTCATGGATTTTAAGGCTGATAAAAAACGTTTAGGGAAATTGCAGGTCTTTGCATACCTCATCACAGAATAAATAAACCCTTTAGCAATGTCAGTGTTACACTGGGGAATTTTCTTAGTTTTTTTTTCCAACTTTATAAAGACAGAAGCAATATCTACACTATTAGGTTTTTTATTTACTGCGAATGATAAATCATCTCCCAAATTCACAGCAAATAAAAAACCTAATGGTGTAAATATAGCCTCTGCCTTTGTAAAATTGGAAAAACATAAATGAATTCACAGTGGATGTACATTCCTAAGGTAGAATACCATGTCAAATGCCGTTGTGGTTGATATTTACATTGATTAAGGTCATGAGTGTCAGTGATATATATATATATATATATATATATATATATATATATATATATATATATATATATATATATATATATATATATGTATATATATATACATATATATATATATATATATATATATATATATTTACATATATATATATATATATATATATATATATATATATATATATATATATATATATATATATATATATATATATATATGTATATATATATATATTTATATATATATATATATATATATATATATATATATATATATATGTATATATATACATATATATACACATATATATACAATATATATATATATATATATATATATATATATATATATATATATATATATATATATATATATATATATATATATATATATATATATATGTTTGGGGCTCAAGCCATGCCGTCCTGATGGAAGTTCCTAAGGTAGCTTCTAAAGGATATATTATATACTACAGTGATATTCCCAGAGAATTACCCTTCGGGTCCCAGAATTTTAACTCCTGGAGCGAATATCCTTAAATTTTCTCAAGGATATCGTGTATAACAGAGGACGTATTCTTGACACGTCACATAGCAATCTTTGCCCCGAACAGTATTAACGCTTCGAGGGGGGGACGTGGCAAAAGAATAGAAGGGGGCCGTAACAAGGTTACCCCCGTTCCCGTACTACTATTGTCAACCACCCCAGCGCCATTCAAAGGATGGCGGCCATTCCTAATTTTGTAGCGATTTTGCTTAGTGTTGTTCCCTGTTGAACTAACTTTTCGATCGATTTTCAAGGATTTATTATACATTCTCCGACTTCTTTCGCCTTCGGAAAGTTGAGTATTGGGTCTTTACAATGAATAGTTTTTTAGCTTCCTTTTCATAGTGAAATTTGAGTAATTTATTGTGTTTAGAGCTAGCCTGTACCGGAGGCGCTATGAGCGCTGTCGTTCGTCGAGCATGTTATTTAGTTAGCAGAACGACCTCCCGGTTTTTAAATAGCTTCATATTTCATTAATTGATTATTTTATTATGTAGCTATTTAGGCAATATATTCTTGTAAAGATATTTACATTGTGCATATTTTTACTTTCCATGTCGATCGTATAGTTAGAGTCTCGGTGAGTGAGGTAACCGAGATCTAGTCTCACCTAGGTTTCTATTATAGGCGTGTTATTATAAGTTAGACTCTCCCCGGTTACCCTTGTGTACGGCGATTTCAATTAGGCAGAGATAGATATCTCTTTTAATTGGATGAACTTTACCCCTCACAAAAAGGGAGTTTCAAGGGTAATCCCTCTTCCCTCTGAACGTATATATATAAACCAGACACTTGCCCTTTATTATAAAGGGAAATGATATAACATAATTTTGCAAAAACCTACACGTATAAGTGAAATAAAGTTTTTCCAGTTAAGCCAGATATTTTACCCGTTTTTTAAATAAAGGTCGTAAGAGACAATATAATTACGAACAGAGAGGAAAACATAACAGCTTATTTGAGCCAGGAGCTTTCTTATTATTGAACTTATAGAAATTTAGAGATTTCTCCTGTCGTGATGATTGGACGACTTCTTTCTTTAGTCCATTTCTCGTGTTGTCATTATTATCATTATTAGCTAAGTTACAACCCTA
>NC_090736.1:28552919-28570419 GCF_036898095.1 Palaemon carinicauda
TGCCAATCATAAAAAAAATATTTCCCAAAAATACACTAATCAAGACATGCTAATGAAATTTTCAGGCATTATTAGCACTATAATAAGGCATATCTTCTGTAAGTTTTATCATCCTACGGGGAAAATAAAGGATTTTATGAATAAAAATGTGAAAATCGGAGCTAGCGACTTAAATGTTATTTGGTGACCAGTGAGAAACTACTGTCTTGAACAAGCACACAAAGTTTTATCAAAATCGAACAGTAAATAAGCACACAGCAAGAAAAAAACGAGCAATAACTTTAGTGAAAGCCAAGCCGTTGATGGTGGGAAACCTAGAAATAAATATTCACCAAAAATTAAAATCTCGATTTAGGGAAAAAAACATCTTTGTTTTTGTAGGTATTATGTCACTTGATAGCCTAAAACATCTAAATAATATATTACTTAAGGCATAAGAGCAGGACAAGCAAAGAAATACACCCCTCTCCCGAAAAAGAAAAAACGAGAAATTACAATTTTTGGCTGATAACAGAAATATTGGATATAAAATCATAGTCACCCCTGAGCTCATTTTCTTTGATGTCACTGATATTAGAAAACGACTTTGAACAGTTTTTAAGGGGTAAATTATAAAAATTAGACAATTACTAATGATATTTCTTATTTTTACTATTAACATAAGGGGGGCGTTGATGACCATGGGGGGCATTATAGAGGCTGGAGATGAATTCTACACATATCACGGCCTTCTGATAGGCAAAAGGAAGACTTTTAGCAAAGAAAAAAAAAATGGCAAAAATCACCCTTGTAAGATGGAGACTACCACTTATTATTATTATTATTATTATTATTATTATTATTATTATTATTATTATTATTATTATTATTATTATTATTATTATTATTAATTTTTAATTGGAAAAACAAAATGCTACAAGCCCTAGGGCCTCAGCAGAGAAAGCAGCTTAGTTCGTAAAAGGAATTGAATTAGAGAATAAGGTATAACAGAGAAAAGAATAATTACAATTTCAAATTACAAGTAACATTAACTATGTCATAACACATAAATCAACCCTCAGGAATTGAAAAAAAAAATAAAAAAAAATTCACCAACGTTGAACCTCTGAAGTTCCGCTGATACAACTGCTTGATTAGCTAGATCATTTCACAACTCAGAGCAGAGGGAAAGTAAAGGATAGACTCAGAATGAACTGCTTACCTTGCAATACATAGCTGATGGTAAAGTTTGGGGGGATCTGGAGGTAAAATGATGGTTAGAATTATGAAAATTCATGCACAAAAAGGTAATTGAATGACTGTGACAAATATTGATATCCAGATTTTGCATAAGGCATTAATAGACCCCAAGTTTTTGTTTAGTAATTTGAGAAGATAGTCCGTTTGACTTAAAGACGTTTAAAGCGATGTTAAACATTTCATTTGACTTCAATGTTTTTAAGGTACATGCAAAAAGTGTATTCATATAAAGGTTATCTTGGTTCATATTTAAAGGAATAAGCCTGGTATTATCACGGAGCATAAAAACATTTCAAGGATGAGTAACGTTGCATGAAACTATTAAAATAGTCGCTATTAAAATAAAAAAAAGAATTTAGATCACAATCTGGAAAGAGTTACCAGGAGCTACAAGTATTTTGGATGTCTCAAAGAAATTTTATTCCATCCGCGGAGACTTCATTTGCTCTTTGATAGAGAGATTCATTTTAAGCATTTAGAGATTTCTCATGATCTTGCTAACGTATTCTTGAACTCGTTTACCGTGTTACTGTTTGTTACATCCGCTGGAAGTCTATTACAAGTATTTACTATTTTGTATATGAAGAAATTGCCACATTGAGTGGTGTTGTATCTTTTCAATTCCAGTTTGTATCCGTTACCTCGGACTGATTTCTGGTAAGCTGGGATAGATTGTTGTGATATACAGAGAGAGAGAGAGAGAGAGAGAGAGAGAGAGAGAGAGAGAGAGAGAGAGAGAGAGAGAGAGAGAGAGAGAGAGAGAGATTTTGATCTATCCTGAACACTAGAAATACATGATATTTTTTTCCTGTTTCTATTATTGTTCTTCGCACCCCTTACCTTTAATCTTATTATAGCTCATTCATTACCCTTCTTCTTCAACAACTCATGAACTCAAGGGCTTTTTATCAGCGCCGCATGAACTATTCATTTCTTATAATACAGAAGAGAGAAAAACATATTTCGTCTAAGAGGACATTGAAGGACACATTGCAAAAAAAAATAATAATAATAATAATAAATAAATAAAAGGCAAGATACGAGATATGAAGAATTGCATAAACGTTAACTTTATAAAGTTTGTTCATGAGCTAGACTTTATAATTAAGAATTGATTAATGTAACTAGAGGCTGTGGTTTATATATTACCCCAGAAAAGGTAGAATTTGAGGAAGCTCATCACGGGATATAGGATTTTGCGTTATAAAATAACTAAATTAACGACAGTTTCTTGAAAAGAGATTTTTAGACTAAGTTTGCACCAGTTTCTTGAAAAGAGTTTTTAGAAAAATAGAATTTGCAATAGTTTCTCGAAAAGAAGTTTTTAAAATAACCAAATTTCCACCAGTTTTCTTGCAAATGGTTTTTAGAATAACTAAATTTGCACAGTTTTCTTTCAAAGGGGTTTTAGAATAACTAAATTTGCACCAGTTTTGGCAAAATGCATCAGTTTCTTCAAAGGAGGTTTTAGGCTAACTAAATTTGCACCAGTTTTTTGCAAAGGGTTTTTAGAATGACAGAATTTCGAACAGTTTCTCGAAAAGATGCTTTTAAAATAACTAAATTGACACCAGTTTCTTGCAAAGGGTTTTTAGAATAACAGAATTTCCAACAGTTTCTAGAAAAGATGCTTTTAAAATAACTATATTTGCACCAGTTTCTTGCAAAGGGTTTTTAGAATAACAGAATTTCCAACAGTTTATGGAAAAGATGCTTTTAAAATAACTAAATTTGCACCAGTTTCTTGCAAAAGATTTTTAGAATAACAGAATTTGCAACAGTTTCCTTGCATAAGGTTTTTAGAATAACTAAATTTACACCAGTTTTGGCAAATGCATCAGTTTTTTTTAAAGGAAGTTTTAGACTAACTAAATTTTCACCAGTTTCTTGCAAGAGGTTTTTAGAATAACAGAATTTCCAACAGTTTCTCGAAAAGATGCTTTTAAAATAATTAAATTTGCCCCAGTTTTCTTGCCAAGTATTTTTAGAATAACTAAATTTTCTCCAGTTTTGGCGAAGTTTATTTTAGAATGACTGAATTTGCAACGGTTTCTTGAAAAGAGGCTTTTAAAATAACTAAATTTGCATCAGTTTCTTCAAAGGAGGTTTCCGAATAACTAAATTTGCAACAGTTTTGGTAAATATTTATTTTTTAAATAACTGAATTTGCAACAGTTTCTTTAAAAGATGTTTTTAAAATAACTTAATCTGCAACAGTTTCTTCAAAGGAGGTTTTAGAATAACTGAATTTGCACCAGTTTTTAGAATAACTAAATTTATACCAGTTTCATCTAGGGGATTTTAGAATAACTAAACTGCAGCCCGTTTCTTCAATGGAAATTTTAGAATAACTAAATTTGCGCCAGTTTCTTCAAAGGAGTTTTTAGAATAGGTAAATTTGTGCCAGTTTATTCATAGTAGGTTTTAGAATAACTAAATTTACGCCAGTTTTACCAAAGGAAGTTTTATAAATAACTGAATTTGTGCCAGTTTCATCCAAGGAGTTTTAAGAATAACTAAATTTGCCCCAGTTTCATCAAAGGAGTTTTAAAAATAACTAAATTTGCGCCATTTCCTTCAATGGAGTTTCAGAATAACTAAATTTGCGTCAGTTTCTTCAAAGGAATTTTTAGTATGACTAATTATGCGCCAGTTTCATCAAAGGAGATTTAAAAATAACTAAATTTGCACCAGTTCCATCAAGGGAGTTTTTAGAATAACTAAATTTGCGGCAGTTTCTTCTAAGGAGTTTTTAGAAAAACTAAATATGCGTCAGTTTCATCAATAGAGTTTTAAAAATAACTAAATTTGCGTCAGTTTCATCAATAGAGTTTTAAAAATAACTAAATTTGCGTCAGTTTCATCAATAGAGTTTTAAAAATAACTGAATTTGCGCCAGTTTCTTGCAAGTGCATTTCAGAATTTCAATTTTCTATTAAAACAGGAGTCTCAAGATTTTCTATCAAATTCGCATAAACAATATTTATCTTTGATTCCATTTTGCCAATTGCTATAAAAAAAGAGTAAGTAGTCAGAAACATGTATTTTACTTGTTTCAGATGAGAGCAAAGTCCGATACAAAGGGGTATCTTTTCCTTTGCTCTTGCCTCAATGAAATAAGGTAATCTGTAAGTGTATAAAAAGCTATTTATTATCAAAGGCAATATCTCTGACAGCGGGACAAGAGGAGAGGAGAGTTAAATCTATCGGTAATACGGATTTGAAAAGTGAGAATACAAAGAGAAAGGGTGAAAGGGATAAATAAGCAAGTAATTAAGACAATGTTGAAAAAGAATTAAAACAGGATTTCGACGTTAATCGCTTATTAACACACTAATAAAAATGAGAAATCATTACATATATATTTCATATTTGCATAAATATTTCAGGAACATTTGCCATTAATTACTTAAGAAGATCATCGTCAGTTTTCAAAAGGATACAATGATCTGAATTATTTTTTAAGGATCTTTAGATATGAAAATGTTGATCCCATGGGCAATATCCAATCAGTTCAAGTAATTCTCACATTTAGTTTTAATCTGCAGAAGAAGATGTACACGCAAAAACTAAGCATCGCCGAGTAGCGGATCAGAATTTATAAATACAGAAAATGGTTTTCAAGTGTCTATTATTTCCCTAGAAACTGCGATACACTATGCACTATACGCTATAAACTATACACTATACATTTATTACTGCTTATACTTCTCAGGTTATAAACATGTTAGAGCCTACAAATGATAATTCTTCAATCATCTTTTCCATTTCCCACAACGAAAAAGATATAGAAATAAAAGTCTGAAACAGAAGAAAGACGTTAAAAGACTAAAATGAAGGAACATGCACTCAGATAAAAAAAAAAATCAATTCAACATAAGTGGACCAATTGTTTGTTTACATTTAAAAGCTAACAAGTCAGTTTTGATTATGCCTGTTGGGATGAATATGAAAAAAAAGTAACAATGGATTATTAGAATTTTATTATAATGATATACCAGTATACATTTGCACTAAAAGACATTCATAAACCAACTTGTGAAATACCGACTTTCAAGATTCCTGTTATTCAAATCATTTAAGTTTCCCATTAACTTTGGTCACTCTAACAAGTTCAGGCAATGGAAGCTTATCAACATGTAGTAATTGTTTATATGGAAGATCATACTTGCATACTTGAGAGGAAAATACACACAATGATATCGTAACGTCCTTAGTTTTCTATCATCTTTCAATTTGCTCATCGCTGAAGGCTTGGATCAGAGCAAGGAGAGAACGAAGGTAAATTATGACAGTTCCTGACAGGAACCAACCCCAGACTCATGGCTGCCAGAGGCAAGGGACAGTGACAATGCCTTAGCAGGATAATGATCTATAGACTGACCACATATGCACATGAATTGATCAGAGCCCAGGCGACCTATCCACCCAAGCTGAAATGAGGAAGGACAAGGGAGAAAGTTGGATTCGCCTAACATATGCATGTTATTAGACATTTGTGTTTGCAAACCGTCAAAAAGGATGGCTAAATACCTAGATAGATTTGCACACACGCACACACACGCGGATTGAACCTTTCATACCCCTCCCATATTCCTAATTACAACCCACGGGTTCGGCAATTTGTGGAAATGTGTGGTTTCCGAGTGCAACTCAGAATAAAAGGCAAGATACGAGATATGAAGGGTATGACTACTGTCTCTTTCCCATGCCACTCAGCGTAATAGGAAAGGAATATATTTTAGACACTTGCTCTTTATTATATAAGGGAGGATAAGTAGACTAATCTGCACTATTTTGTCAAAGTTATATATATATATATAAATATATATATATATATATATATATATATATATATATATATATATATATATATATATATATATATATATACAATATATATATATATATATATATATATATATATATGTATATATATATATATATATATATATATATATATATACTATATATATATATATATATATATATATATATATATATATATATATATATATATATATATAAATTCACGTATATATGTATATATATACATATATATATATATATATATATATATATATATATATATATATATATATACATATATATATATATATATATATATATATATATATATATAAAAATTCACGTATTTATATATATATATATATATATATATATATATATATATATATATATATATATATATATATATATATATATATATATTATACATTATATATACACACACACACACACACATATATATATATATATATATATATATATATATATATATATATATATATATATATATATATATATATATATATATATATATATCACAAGAACACATGAATTCAATCAATGTAAATATCATCAACGAACGACATATAATACCTAATTCTATCTTAGGAATATATATCCACTTGGAATTAATTTTATGGATACAGCTTCTAGCCGGGTGGAGATTCGAACCCCCACCTGTGGGGCGGAAACCATACCAGCATCGACTCTACCAACTGAGCTATCAAGAGAGATAAAGTTTTATGACAAGTCCCCACATATTCCTGTCGAATTCAGGAATCTGTTCATAGACTTGAAATAAACCCATCTCCACTATGATGGCTGAATCGTGAGTTTGCTACACATGGTTATTTTAAATGAACATATATCAGAAGCACACATGATTTCCATCAATGTAAATATCATCCACGAACGGCATTTAATAGCAAATTCTATCTTGGGAATATATATCCACTTGGAATTCACTTTATGGTAACAGCTTCTGGCCGGGTGGAGATTTGAACCCCCACCTGTGGGCCGAGAAACCATGCCAGCAATGACTCTACCGACTGAGCTATCAAGAGAGATAAAGTTTCATGACAAGTCCCCACATATTTTCGTCGAATTCAGGAATCTGTTCATAGACTTGAAATAAACATATCTCCATTATGATGGCGGAATCATGAGTTTGCTACACATGGTTATTTTAAATGAACACATATCACAAGCACACGTGACTTCAATCAATGTAAATATCATCCACAAATGGCATTTAATACCGAATTCTATCTTGGGAATATATATCCACTTGGAATTCATTTTATGGCAACAGCTTCTGGCCGGGTGGAGATTCGAACCCCCACCTGTGGGACGGGAACCATGCCATCATCGACTCTACCGATTGAGCTATCAAGAGAGATAAAGTTTTATGACAAGTCCCCATAAATATTCCTGTCAAATTCAGGAATCTGTTCATAGACTTAAAATAAACTTATCTCCACTATGATGGCTGAATCGTGAGTTTGCTACACGTGGTTATTTTAAATGAACATATATCACAAGCACACGTGATTACCATCAATGTAAATATCATCCACGAACGGCATTTAATACCAAATTCTATCTTGGGAATATATATCCACTTGGAATTCCTTTTATGGTAACAGCTTCTGACCGGGTGGAGATTCGAACCCCCACCTGTGGGACGGGAACCATGCCAGCAACGACTCTACCGACTGAGCTATTAAGAGAGATAAAGTTTTATGACAAGTCCCCGTATATATTCCTGTCGAATTCAGGAATCTGTTCATAGACTTGAAGTAAACCCATCTCCATTATGATGGCTAAGTCGTGAGTTTGCCACACATGGTTATTTTAAATGAACATATATCACAAGCACACGTGATTTCAATTAATGTAAATATCATTCACGAACGGCATTTAATACCGAATTCTTTCTTGGTAATATATATCTACTTGGAATTCATTTTATGGTAACAGCTTCTGGCCGAGTGGAGATTCGAACCCCCACTTGTGGGCCGGAAACCATGCCAGCAACGACTCTACCGACTGAGCTATTAAGAAAGATAAAGTTTTATGACAAGTCCCCGTACATATTCCTGTCGAATTCAGGAATCTGTTCATAGACTTGAAATAAACCCATCTCCACTATGATGGCTGAATCGTGAGTTTGCTACACGTCGTTATTTAAAATGAACATATATCACAAGTATACGTGATTTCAACCAAACAATTTTTCTTCACTCAGGAGGTTAACTACTGCTCTATAATTGTTTTGTGGCTACTTTCTTTTGGTAAGGGTAGAAAAGGCTCTTTAGCTATGGTAAGAAGCTCTTCCAGGACACTCCAAAATCAAAGCACCATTCTCTAGTCTTGGATAGTGATATAGTCTCTGTACCATGGTCTTCCTCTGTCTTGGGTTAGAGTTCTCGTGCTTGAGGGTACACTCTGGCACTTTTTTCCTTCTTATTTTTCTTCCTCTTCCTTTTTTAAGTTTTTATAGTTTATATATGAAAGATCTATTTTAATGTTGTTACAGTTCTTAAAATATTTCATATTGTTCAATGTTTTTCTTGGCGTTTGTTTATTTCCTTGTTTCCTTTCCTCACTTAGCTATTTTCCCTGTTGGAGACCTTGGGCTTATAGCATCCTGCTTTTCCAACTAGGGTTGTAACTTAGCAAATAATAATAATAATAATAATAATAATAATAACAATAATAATAATAATAATAATAATAATAATAATAATAATATAGGTTACTATGGCAGACTGGCTTTTTTTATGTTTAATACCCTATTTTTTTTTCGATGAGTGGACAAATTGTGGAGATTAGGCTACGTTCCTAAAGTATTTCTCTTAAAGATGCTGATTTAAAATTATTATCTTGCTCAGAGGTTTCCTTTTATGCTGACGTGCTAAAAAACGAATATATCATCATCATCTCCTCCTATGCCTATTTACGCAAAGGGCCTCGGTTAGATTTCGCCAGTCGTCTCTATATTGAGCTTTTAAATTAATATTTCTCCGTTCATCATCTCCCACTTTATGCTTCATAGTCCTCAGCCATGTAAGCCTGCGTCCTCTCTTCTGGTGCCTTGTGGAGCCCAGTTGAACGTTTGGTGAACTAATCTTTCTTGGGGAGTGCGAAGAGCACGCCCAAACCATCTGCATCTACCCCTCACCATGATCTCATCCACATATGGCCTATACAATAGACTAACATTTTTCCAGTCTGTCTTATGTGGAAATCGTTTGACTATTTTTCGCACGGAATATCTAGAAACGAGCATTTTCTCCTATAAAAAAACACCAAGAAATTGATGATAGAATTGTTACCTGCTAACCAAAAGTAATGTTAAGGAAGCAGTTGTGATGATAATTCCCATTGGTTAATTGTAAGGTACCTATCACAAATACCAATTCAATTATGTTCTGCAAGATTTGTGATATGTCCTTATCATTTTCCCGTTACTTTGAATTATCTCTCTGTCTCTGTCCTCTCTCTCTCTCTCTCTCTCTCTCTCTCTCTCTCTCTCTCTCTCTCTCTCTCTCTCTCTCTCTCTCAGTTTTTTCCGGTTATATTCTGGTAATAGGCGCCCAGGGAGAATTTGCAATTTGGAAATATCTTCATTATCTGTTTGATGGTATTTAGTTTATCATGAACAATCGCACGCAACGAAGTTTGCATAAACTCACGATACCTCCCTTACATATAAAGATTAAACGAAGGAGAATTTAACAAAATCAACTCCTTTTCTATGAATTCATCTTCAAAATCCACCAAGGAATAATCAGCAAAATGTAAATATCCACGATAAAAAAAAAATGTTGCTGCGAACCACCATCTTGAAAAAACAAAGTATAAAACCACGAGCGTCCCGTATTCTCTACACAGGGCAGGGTCAGAATAGATTCCAATTCTATGTCGTACATATTTGAAAGCCTTCTATTATCATGTGTATGATGTCTTGGAGACCTGGATCTCCTGGTATTCATCATTTGGACTCCCTCTCTGGGAAAATGTGATTCGATTTTTTTTCTCATCATACTGGCAAGCGGTTATAACTTTCGATGATTTATTAATTGATCAAGAGAGAGAGAGAGAGAGAGAGAGAGAGAGAGAGAGAGAGAGAGAGAGAGAGAGAGAGAGAGAGAGAGAGAGATCCAACAAAGGAGGGAACTTGGTGCTTTCATGCTTTCCCACTTTCTAATAGAATTTTCTTTTCTTGTTGAAGAGAAAGATGAAGACAGAAAGATTCCTCATCTTTAGTTTCTCCACTTGAATCACTTGATAACGAGTGTAAATGGGTATTATTATTATTATTATTATTATTATTATTATTATTATTATTATTATTATTGTAATTCAAATTATAGTTATTATTATTAATATTACTATTATTATTATTGTTATTATTATTATTATTAATATCACTATTATTATTATTGTTATTATCATTACTACTATTGTAATTCAAATTATTATTATTATTATCATTATTATTATTATTATTATTATTATTATTATTGCAATGAAAATCATTATTATTATTATTATTATTATTATTATTATTATTATTATTATCATTATTATTATTATTATTATTATTATTATTATTATTATTATCATTATTATTATTATTAGACAAATTACAACCCTAGTAAGAAAAATAAGACGATACTGAACATAGTGTAGCAAGAGGAAAACCAGTCTATTTTGATAAAAAAAAAAAAAGAAATACAGAATTATGAAAGAAACTATTTAAAAAAAAGTAACAAATACAAAACGAAGATCAAACAATTGATATTGGGAAATGCATCTGTACCTAGTTTTAACTTTTGAAGTTCTACTATGCCAAAAGATCTTAACACCATTTGTTCACTAGTGAAAAGAAAGGTTCAAGAAATTAATGACTATAGCCTATATCTTATAGTGTATTATTCATTCTTGGAATATCTGAATGTAAAGGATGATATTTGAGATGGTTTGGGCAGGCTGTTCGCACTCCCCCAGAGAGATTAGTTACCAAACCTTCAAATGAGCTCTGCAAGGCACTAGAAGAGTTGGAAGTCCCAGGCCTACATGGCTGATGACCATGAAGCGTGAAGTATGAGATGATGAATGGAGAAGTAATGATTTAAAACTCAAGATAGAGACGACTGGCGAAATCTAACCGAGGCCCTTTGCGTCAATAGGCGCAGCAGGTGATGATGATGATGAAAGTATGATACACATTTTTTTGTTTTAATTAATAACACTGGTTTACAAAGAAATTGCGGCAAGCACAAAAATACTCGTTTTTACCTAATTTAGGGGTGCTGAATTCAAATTGGAAATCTGTTTTTAATCATCACCTCTAGCTTTTTTAGATATGCATAGTGTGCATTTTGTGCATATGCGGTACATAAAGGCATATACACATTCAGGGTTAATTCTAATATTGTGAGACTTATGGCTTATTTTTTAGTTATTATGCACTAAATGTAAGTGATTGCATTACATTATATATATATATATATATATATATATATATATATATATATATATATATATATATAATTATATATCAAGACGGATTTTGGCAGTTAGGGCAGCAGGTCTCAATCCACACTCAGTAGTGCTCTGGCAGTCATTGGAAGAGGTTGTCTCGCAAGTGGCACAGGAGGTTGGAGTCTTTTGGGTAGCTAAATATTAGTATTACATTTTCCAATGCACATTTTATTGCCTCGCATATGATTCAGTTTTACTTTGTTATTTTTTCAGATTCCCCAATGGCTTCAAGCACGTCAAAACATCGAGGATGGCTCAACAAGGCAAATTCTTTCTGCTACGTGTGTGGGGACTTCAAAACAGTTGCACAACGTCAAACCATCACTTCCCTCCTCTGAACCGCCTACTTTCACTATTTTGACTGTAAAATTGGTGATCAGGACAAGTCTTGGGCTCCACACATCTGATGTAAACCCTGCTACAATGGACTAACTGCATGGTTTAATGGTAAGAAAGCGGCTTTCAACTTTTCCATCCCGATGGTTTGGAGAGAGCCACGAAGTTACGCAGATGATTGTTATTTTTGTTTAAACTAATATAACTGATTTCAATGTGTCTTTTAGGAAAAAGATCAAATATCCCAACCTTCCATCTAATAGGAGACCTGTTCCCCATTCAGATGATCTTCCTGTACCCACACCTCCAGTAAATAAGGATCTTCTTTCCTCACCAGATGAAGAAATGCCTTCAAGGGAGGATTCTGCCGAGTCAATATCTTTGGAAGATATTGAGTCTACATATTCACGAACAAGTGGCAACGAGCCACACTGGATCACGCAAGAAGACCTGAATGATCTTGCTCGTGATTTGTATCTGTCAAAACAGCAGTCAGAGCTCTTGGCTTCTCGGCTTAAAAAGTGGAACCTAGTCCAGGAAGATGTAAGAATCACCAGTTTCAGGAATCGGAACAAAGACCTTGCTTCCTTTTTTGACATGGAAAACAAATTGTGCTACTGCACAAACATAACTGGCTTGTTCACGTCCCTTGGTTTGCCACATAATCCTTCAGACTGGCGTCTTTTCATAGACTCTTCCAAGCGAAGTCTCAAGGCTGTGCTTCTGCACAACGGGAATAAATGTACCAGCATTCCCATTGCACACTCTGTCCATCTAAAGGAGTCCTATGACAATATGGAGCTTCTTTTAGAAGCTATTAAGTACAGCGAGTACCAATGAAGTCTATGTGGGGACCTCAAGGTTATTGGTCTTCTTATGGGTATGCAAGCAGGCTTCACAAAGTACAGTTGTTTTCTCTGTCTCTGGGATAGTCGAGCTGTATCCCATGCTGGACATGAATAAGGTGCTTCTTCCTCCTCTTCACATCAAGCTTGGTTTGATGAAGAATTTCGTGAAGGCGTTGGACAAAAATGGTGCTGCCTTCCAACACTTGTCTACTGTGTTCCCAGGTGTTAGTGCTGCTAAGCTCAAAGAGGGCATCTTTGTCGGACCTCAGATCCGAGAAGTGCTGAAGGATACTGATTTTGAGGAGCTTCTTAACTTAAAGGAACTGAGAGCATGGGAAGCATTCAAGTCAGTCTGTAGTGGCTTCTTTGGTAACACACACGTACCAGATTACCAAGCCTGTATTGAAAAGTTGCTAAAGTCTTACGAGGATATGGGGTGCCAAATGTCACTCAAGATTCATTTTCTCCATTCCCACCTCAACTTCTTCCCGCCAAACCTTGGAGCAGTGAGTGATGAGCATGGAGAAAGATTCCAACAAGAAATTACGAAGATGGAGAGCAACTATCAAGGCAAAAGGAACCACGGCATAATGGGAGACTTCTGCTGGATGCTCTTGCGTGACATCCCGGAGGCAAAATACACCAGATCTTCTAAGAAAACACACCTTTGACTGTCTGTGGTACTATGAATTGTGTAATTGTGTCATCCAAGTATAATGATTCAATCAGTGTTCTTTATCTATCCTGTTTTATCTGTTATAAGCTGCTGCAACTCTTGAAATGTGCACATATATTCTCTGTTTATACTAAAATGAGACTATTTAAAAGCCAGAAAACTAGAGGTGATAGAGCAAAACTATTTATAAATTTGAATTCAGCACACCCAAATTAGCAAAAAACATCTATCCCCATTCTTGCCTCAGACCAAATTTTTTTTTGTAAACCAGTTTAATTAGCCAATTTAATAATGGCACCAAATCTAGATCAGGGATGCGGCATTTCAAAGACCTGAAGTATTTGTTCAATAATTTAAGTGACAATAAGTTACTGAAGACTAAACCAGTATATAATATTAAAGGCACAGCAGAATTAAAAATTTCCCTCAAGGTGGATAGAGCTCCAAATATCTTGGAATTCTCAATATGAAATTCTCTGAGCAATAAAGAAAAGATAGACCAGGCATGCCTCTCACGTGTGAATTAACTACAATGCTAAAAACCCCGTAATTTTATTTGGAAATTCTCCGCAAAAATGTATTGTTTTCAGCCGTATTTCAGTAAAATACAGGCGACCGAAATTTTTACCCTATTTTGTTATTATCTTTCACGGGTTGGTGACCGTAACATCACTCCTTAACGTCAATATATCCGTTTTTAAAACGTTAAATACATGGCAACATTTATTCCATGATTTTTACCGTTTTTTACGGCAATTTGTCATTAAACGAACGTGTATAACCGTTAACTACCGACTCGCTAGTGATTGCGCAGCAACCGGATATTCTATGAGACTTTTTATGTATATAACCAGTCTTTCCTTTTTCATTTGGAAATATCATTTCATAATTGTATCACTATTCTCTCTCTCTCTCTCTCTCTCTCTCTCTCTCTCTCTCTCTCTCTCTCTCTCTCTCTCTCTCTCTCTCTCTCTCTCTAATGAAAATGAGACTGCATTAACATGCATATAAATTCTCATTATATTGCTCGCGAATTCTTAGAAATATAGCCTGGTGACGCTCATTCTTAAAAGCCATAAAAGATATTTCCATTTGCATAAGTGCACAGTGTCTGTTATTAGGAGAAAGGAAACATTACCATATGCGTCAGACTTACTTCCAGGATAAATGAAAAAGAAAAAGGACACACCCTAAATTGCTTTGCTTGGCCCATTTTGCTTTTAGAAGGTTTTCCTAGATGAGATATTCTGTCTTCATACAAATCACTTCATCAATGAAGTGATTACGATATAAATATCAGCACCATCATCATCATCATCATCAGCCGTAACTAGTCCATTGCAGAACAAAGGCTTATTGAGAAAGTCTTTCAAGATTTTCGGTGATCAATCTATTTTGAAGAAGTGTTTTAATTCTTTCATTCTACCCTGTTTTGAGTATTGTTCTCCTGTCTGGTCTTCAGCTGCTGATTCTCATCTTGATTTGTTGGACAGAAACTTACGGTCTCTTAAATTTCTTATTCCTGATCTAGATATTAATCTCTGGCACCGTCGTTCAATTAGTTCATTATGCATGTTGCGTAAGATTTTTCATAACTCTGACCATCCTTTACATTCAGATCTCCCTGGACAATTCTATCCTGTTCGTAATACTAGGCAGGCAGTTAATTCTGATAGCCAGGCCTTCTCCATCACGAGGCTCAATACTACTCTAGAAGTTTTATTCCAGCTGTTACCAAGTTGTGGAATGATCTTCCTAATCGGGTGGTTGAATCAGTAGAACTTCAAAAGTTCAAAGTTGGAGCAAATGCTTTTTTGTTGACCAGGCGGACATGAGTCTTTTTATAGTTTATTTATGACATATTTGTTTTTGATGTTGTTAATAGTTTATATATGACATGTCTGTTTTGACGTTGTTACTTATTTTAGAATGATTTATTGTTAATTTGTTCTCTTCAGTTATTTATTTCCTTATTTACTTTCCTCACTGGGCTATTTTTCCTTGTTGGAGCCCCTGGGCTTATAGCATCTTGCTTTTCCAACTAGGGTTGTAGCTTGGATAGTAATAATAATAATAATAATAATAATAATCTACCTGCATCTGTTTATGGTCTTTCTATGCCAGTCTACAGTAGACCGGCAAATTTTCTTAGCTCGTCAATCCATGGCCTTCTCTTCCTTCTCCTGCTTCTTTTGTAATCTCTATGGACCCATTCTGTTAATTTTCATGTCCATCTATTATCTGTCATTTTAATTATATGTCCTGGCCACGTCCATTTCTCTCTGACATATTGGTAGAATATCCTCTACAATTAGTTTGTTCTCGTATCCATGTTGCTCTATTTCTGTCTCTTAGATCTCATCTTAATTTCTTGGACAGAAACTTACGGTCTATTAAATTCATTATTTCTGTCTATATATTAATTTTTGGCACCGTCGTTCACTTAGTTCATTATGCATGTTGCATAATATTTTCATAATTCTGACCATCCTTTACACTCAGATCTTCCTGGACAGTTCCATCCTGTTGGTAATACTAGGCAGGTAGGTAGTTCTAATAGCCAGGCCTTCTTCAGCATGAGGCACAATACAACACAGTATTCTAAAAGTTTTATTCCAGCTGTAACCAAGTTGTGGAATGATCTATCTAATCAGGTAGTTGAATCAGTAGAACTTCAAAAGTTCAAAGTTGCAGCAAATGTTTTTATGTTGAACAGGCTGACATAAGTCTTTTTTTTTAGTTTATATATGATCTATATGTTTTGACGTTGTTACTGTTTTTAGAATGATTTACTGGAAATTTTTTCTCATCATTTATTTATTTCCTTATTTCCTTTCCTCACTGGGCTATTTTTCCCTGTTTGAGCCCTTGGACTATTAGCATCTTGCTTTTCCAATCAGGGTTGTAGTTTGGCTGGTAATAATAATAATAATAATAATAATAATAATATTAATAATAATAATAATAATAATAGTGTTATTCCCATCATTATTCCTTCCATAGCTCTTTGAATTGTAACAAGCTAATGTTCTAAGGTTTTAATAAGGCTCCAAGATTCTGATCCATAATTTATTACTGGTAAGACTATTTGATTAAATACTTTTCCTTTTAGAGAAAGTGGCATTTCACTCATAATCTCCTTTTGTTTAACAAATGGTCTCCATCCCATACTTATCCTTCTTCTAATTTCGGTCTCACGTCCTGAGGAAACACTTACTTTCTGCCCTAAGAACGTAAATCTATTAACAATCTCTAGGGGTTCGTCCATAACCATTCTTTGTCGTCTTTACATTTTCATTGAATATTATCTTAGTATTACTCATATTGATTTTCAGTTCTATATTTCTTATTCTACTCAAATCTGCTATCATCTTTTGCAATTCCTCCCATGATTCACACTAACACAACTATGTCATCTGCGAATCTTATGTTAATTTTTTTTTTCCATTATTATAAATGGATGCATTTTCCAATATAAATTTCTAAACACTTCTTCTAGACATGCTATGAATAATTTAGGAGAGATGGGGTCTCCCTGTCTAACTCCTTTCTCAATTGGAATTGTCTCACTATATATAGTTTTAGAATTGCTGTACTTTCCGTAAAGATATCTTCAATGCTTCTAACATAAGATTCATCTATTTCTTGTCTTAGGAGGGATTTCATTACTGCTGAAGTTTTGACAGAATCAAAAGCTTTCTCAGACTCTATAAATGCCATATATAATGGTTTGTCATACTCTGTTGATTTCTTTATTTTCTGGTTAATTACATGAATATGGTCCGCTTATTGAATACCCAATTCTAAAGCCTACCTGTTCTCCTGGTTGATTAAAGTCTAGCTGTCTTTCGATTTGGCCTTACACACTCACAAACACACACACACGCACACACACACATATATGTATATATATATATATATATATATATATATATATATATATATATATATATATATATATATATATATATATATATATATATATATATATATATATATATATATATTTATATATATATATATATATATATATATATAT
>NC_090736.1:28577919-28580419 GCF_036898095.1 Palaemon carinicauda
TAAAAAAAAATTCATTGAAATATCCTGAATTAGGAAAACAGAGGTCAGGTGTTGTTGCAGATGATAAATGCTGGATAGATGTCATGAACAGAGGTGGTGTTCATGTGCCCTCAGATTCTTTCTTTTCCTAATTAAGTAAGATGAGAGAAATCTTTTTATCTCTCCATGGTGAAAAATTAAGAGCGGGAAATAATTGTGTAAAAACTCTTGCTAATGAGTTAAAACTTGCTGGAATGTCTTTACCTGTTGATGTTATTTATTCCTCTGGAAAAATATCTGTATTCTGCAGAATTAGACAGTTAAACAGAAAAATTGATTTAATTGAAAGAGTCAAGAGATTGCAGAAGTATAAATAAGAAATTCATGAAAATTGTTAAAAAGAGATTTGGTAAATAAATCATCAAATTACACATGAACCTACAAATTATATTTCATTTATATTTGAAAATTTTATAATAGAAACATTGAAAAATAAATTGATAAATTATTTGTAAGTCTGCAAATTATAATTGATTTATATCCAAAAATTGTGTAGAGGAAACATTGCATATAAATTGGCAACTTATTTATGAAGCTGCAAATTATATTTCATTATTTCATTGACATATGGACATTTTTTAATGGATACATTGTTTATAAATTGATAACCTATTTATAAACCTGCAAATTTTATTTCCTTTATAATGGAAAATTGTAATATAGAAATATCGTAAATAGAGAAATTATTTTAAATTGTAAATTATATCATATTTATACTTTTATACAAGTAATGAACTGAAATTATTTTATTTCATGTTTTCTTTAACGATGCGACATTGATGAAGAGTAATTTAGTAAAAAAAAAAAATCCAATTGAGAGAGAGAGAGAGAGAGAGAGAGAGAGAGAGAGAGAGAGAGAGAGAGAGAGAGAGAGAGAGAGAGAGAGAGAGAGAGAGAGAGAGAGTCATTTGATTAGAACAGGGTAAAAAGTCAATAAACATAGGTAAATACTTAAAAGTTCCTTTAAAGCTAAAGGCCGATTCACACGACCCGTTTTCTTTCCGACAGGCTCGCCGTCGGTTAAGCGGCGTCTAGGTTTCTTACGTGTATTCAAATGCAACTGTTCACACGACCCGTCAGGCAGACGGCGGCCCTCGGACGCGTCCTTCCGAGGCGGCTCGGCTTTCTTCCCAAGAAACCCCGACCGGTTTGACGGACGTTAGCCACCCTTCCTAACCATCGGGTGGATGATGTTTTGTGTGAACGAGGACCTGTATTGTACACGTTCGTTTCGTGTCCTATAACCCCGACTTTTTCATCATAGTATAGAGTCATAAAAATTAGTTAGTTTGTTGTTGACACCATGTATTAGAGGTTAATTGAACTTTTTCAAGGGTATGAGGAGATGTTTGACATGGCAAACAAGATGTATAGAAATAATTTACATAAATAAAAGATATGAAAAATGACTGGAGAGGCATTAAATAAAACAGGTAATTTATCGCAATTTTAATATTCTTGGCATAGTGCATAAAGCATTATGAAGTTGCATAACTTATTTTATCAACACAGTTATCAACCAACATCTTAATGTGTCAAAATTATCGTAATTTACTCATTCCTCACGTGACAGAGTCTAAGTAAACAATGAAAACCGCGCGCTGGTAAACGGATACGGAACGCCTCGTGTGAATGTACAACATTTCGACGGCGGTTAGCCACCACCCAGCCTGTCGGAAAGAAAACGTGTCGTGTGAATCGGCCTTAAGGCGTTAATGACGTCACGCGCAGGAGTGACTTAAATCGTACCGCTGTCCGGCCGACCTTATACTTGTATATGTAGCTCTTGGACAAACCGCAGGGTCAATCCTCTGCGTGTATGGGCGGTTTTCGTCTAGGATTAAATCATAACTCTTGTGAATGGAAGCACAATACTCTGCTACCGAAGTGAGCATTGGCATATATACAGACAGATAGAACACTAAAATATCAATCAAATCCACCGATAGTCCGCGTAAGTAATAAAAGACGTTCACCTCCCTTGGTCGGGGTTCGATTAGGTCCATGAAGATTTTTATTCGTTGCACACGAACCAATTTAGTTTTAACATTATGAGAGCAATGGTTGTTCAACTCTCTCTCTCTCTCTCTCTCTCTCTCTCTCTCTCTCTCTCTCTCTCTCTCTCTCTCCAAGCATGTCATTTTAAATATAAATGATAATCATAGGTTTTAGAGTTAACAATGCATGAATTATAAAGAAGTTTGCTGCAGAAATAACACAGTTATTCGTTAGTAAGTTACCAGATGACTGATCAATTCTCAGCCACTTCATTTCAGTAACTTATCAATCCATATCCACTGTTACTTAAGGAAAATTTTTTCCGGTTCCGCAATTAACTACCTATACTAGTTCCACCACATTTCCTGATATATGACTCTATAGATAAGCTCTTTTTTTCATTCCACCACATTTGAATATATCATATCACCACTATCTTCACCTCACTTACTTTACATTTTAA
>NC_090736.1:28585419-28587919 GCF_036898095.1 Palaemon carinicauda
TAATCCTTTCACGTCAGTTCAGCTTCCCGCTCCTCCACAAAAACGCTTTTCATTTCCAGTTCTGAGCAATGCATTCAAATGTAAATACTGGCAAAAACCATTAAATTCTTCCAGTCAACTTATTTCTTAATATACTACTTCTTGCGAAAATTAATGGGATCTATAGCAAATTATTTTTAGTTTTGATAAAGTTATTCTATTAATCTTAGAAATGTTTAATCTTCGTAGTACTAGTTTTTCATATTGTATGAAAAGTAAAATTCTATTCTTGAGGAGAGTGAAGATGGATTTTCCTAAAATGTAATCACGAAATTCAATTTTTAGGGTATCACAAGCATACATATATGCACACGTACACACACATATATATATATATATATATATATATATATATATATATATATATATATATATATATATATATATATATATATATATGAGTGTGTGTGTGTGCACATGTGAGTGCATATGTATGTTCTTGTGGGTGATGGATAGATGTACAGCTATACACACAAACACACACACAAATATATATATATATATATATATATATATATATATATATATATATATATATATATATATATATATATATATATATATATATATATATATATATATATACGATCGTATATATACGATCTGTGTTGTTATTTTCACTGGGAGTCCGACGGTGTCATTCGACGAAAGTATTAACACCATTCAAGTTTTCATTTCTGGTTTCACGGCTTGATACATATTCTATGCTTATCATCAGTCAGTTGTCGTGATTTTTTAACAGAAATATGTTTTATGTATAATATATATATATATATATATATATATATATATATATATATATATATATATATATATATATATATATATTCCTCTTTTGAGGCATTTAATTTGACTGTGTCTTACTGGATGTGGGAGGGAGGGAGGGAGGGAGGAGGTTATCATCAACAACGTATGGCTTCCCTTGCTAACCTTGCTAATATTATTCAATCACAATGATATGAAGACTATAAGGGTATTGAGTCTTATCAATTTTTATGTTGACGTATTATCATGAAATAACCTTTTGCGTTACTAAAATATACAGAGAGAGAGAGAGAGAGAGAGAGAGAGAGAGAGAGAGAGAGAGAGAGAGAGAGAGAGAGATCCCGGGGAAAAAAAGGGTAATGGAAGATGTCTCTCTTTGTGGCAACATTGTGGGTGGAATTTTATCTGCCTGAACCCCGTGTACAAAGGAGAGGGACATGTCTGGTTGGAGGGGGATTGGGTGTTGGGGGGAGGGGACCTGTCATCCGAAAACCTGAGGGAACTTGACAAACTTCTGACTTATTTTAGTCAAACTTTGGGTGGGAATTTCTCTTTCCTTCGGGAAGTTGCTTGAGTGCCAAGTTCTTTTGCTGTTTTATGAGATGTTTACCCTTTTTTATGAATTATTGCAGTAGTCGGGGGAGAGAGAGAGAGAGAGAGAGAGAGAGAGAGAGAGAGAGAGAGAGAGAGAGAGAGAGAGAGAGTGGGTATGAGTTATTAAATATAGATTCATATTTAATGTTTTATGGAAAGTGTTGAAAAAATATAAACATTGAAATCATTCTTTCATATTTACTCTGAAATAGGTATTACTGATAAATACTGTTGTGATTTTTTTTTTTTTTTTTTTTGTGTTATAGTCATGTTAACAGCTGAAGGACATTGATCATATTCTAATGATAGAATTGAAAGCAGCATTTCTGATTAACTCAGCTTTGATGAATGAATAATTGATAAAGTCTATTATACCTTTGATTTATAATAAATGTACAGAAAGGCCTAACATAAGCCATTTATCGGTATTTTTTACATTTAAAGGTTTAAAGGCATGATCATGAATGGCTGAGACAAGGGACAGTGACATTGCCATATCAAGCAAGACCTAGAGACTGACCATATTTCATCTGAACAGCGCCTAATTACCCCCACCCCCACCCCACCCAAGCTAGGACCAGCCAAAGCCTCCATCCTTAGCTCACAAGTATGAAGAGGTTGTAGCGACCAAAGGAACTAACAAGTTTGAGTGGGACTCGAACCCCGGTCTGGCAATCACCCGGCAAGGACGCTACCACCAGGCCACCACAACTTATTTCACCCAGCTCCTCATAATGCCTGTTCTCATAGACCAAGTCTAACTTGAGCCGGACTTTATTGATGTTCTCCTTCGTTGTGATATCCCTATAGTTGACCGTATACTCTTTCATTTACGCCTTAACCTCCAGTAATCTATAAGATGTTTTTGTAAACTGTTTGCTGCTAATTTGAAGAATAGCCTAGAAACTTTCGTATTTTTCACACATGAAATCAGGATCTTTTCTTTATGAAGCAAACAGGAGAAAGTTCTTACATCGAATAAGACTCCCAATCTTAAAAAAAAAAAAAAAAAAAAAAAAAAACTTATATGGCTTCAACGGCTACAATTTACTCACACTAAAAACATGTCAGAAATTCATCGGCGAATATTACCCGGCTAATC
>NC_090736.1:28590419-28592919 GCF_036898095.1 Palaemon carinicauda
ATATATATATATATTTATATATATATATATATATATATATATATATATATATATATACATATATATATTTATATATATATATATGTGTGTGTGTGTGTGTGTGTGTTGTGTGTGTGCGTACAGCCAAAGACATATAAATGCACACGCACACACACACACACACATATATATATATATATATATATATATATATATATATATATATATATATATATATATATATATATATATATATATATATATATACATACATACATGCATATATATATATATAAATATATATATATATATATATATATATATATATATATATATATATATATATATATATATATATATATATATATATAAAACGATAACTTTCGATATAATGGTAAAATCATAGCCTACACCAATTTTTGTACGTTTTGAATATTTTCTCCCATTTCCAACTCTTCAGTTTCAAGAAAAATGCATAAATATTACAATAATGGTTTCAAGTTTCATTACCCTATCATAATGATATCGAATAAGAAGGGCTAAGATACTTTTCTAACCGTGAACTGTAGCATTGACGTGCCAAAAGAAATACGAAAGTTATGTAGCATCAAGCAAATATTTCCCTAAGGTTGGTATATTCATGTAATGTTTTTATGGAAAAAAAGTCGAGAAAGACTTTGAGCAATTAAGAAGAACTTTTTGCGAGTACAAGCTTGGAAGTCTCTCTCTCTCTCTCTCTCTCTCTCTCTCTCTCTCTCTCTCTCTCTCTCGTATCTCTTATATACATTATTTGGAAAAAGGATCCATAGATATAATTCATTATTCATTTTATCTTCATTTTCTATTAAAAACAATAATCTTCCCGTTGTTTTGAAGTAGATATGGACGATTAGCAAATAAACTTGTTTGCCTTAGAGCACGTGTGTTCACTTGTATCCACAATGATTTAGAAATGCTTTTTTTCCGAATAAATATTGTGCTCAGTCTTCTATTTTTGAAGACAGGAAAATACAAAACGAATTCAGAGTATAAGGATCTCTTTGATATTTGTAATGATATTTGTTTTGTCTCTATCGATAAACTTCAATCAGTGATAGTGCAACTTTCAAAAACTTTTCTGATCTAATATTTGAGACTTTTGGATGGAGTTATAATGGGAAACTTTCTATTTATTTAATAATTAATGAAGATGATGAATTACATAGCTGTGGGGATTAATGTTCTTGGAGCTCTGAAGCATGGGCCTTTGATTATGAAGCAAACATCTATTGAAATATCTCTACTACTACTACTACTACTACTACTACTACTACTACTACTACTATTACCTTCATAAATTTTTTCTATACTCATTTACATTGAACTATGATTCATCCACTATTTTACCCACAAACCAACACGTCTATCCCTTGATCGTTACTTCCTCCTAATAGGTGAACTTTTAACTTGATACCAAAGGCTGTGACCTTCAATACACACACCATTACGGTATTCGTCTTCTTCATGCTCATTCATATGGAAATTGAAGGACATTTTCCCTTCCATTCCTTCCATTATCTTCTTCATCTCCAGAACTAAATTAATCCACTCCCGCCTTCGCTAATCTAGACACCAGACCGTTCTCCTTTTATCATATTGCTACAACACATAGCGCCACGCTGTTTGCTTTCTTCATATGACGTCATTTGGAGTTTCATTTCATCACAGATGCTTTCTGAAAGCAACAGAACCATCTGCCTTATCGTCCAATATGTTTCTCCTGACTGTCAGAACAGCTACAAGGATTCTCATCCGCAACGCTAAATATTCATCAGATCAGAGTCATCAGACTTACCTACCTGCAAATGGGTTAGTGGTAAATACGTTCCAGCCATCTTGTGGCATACGCAGGAGTCTTTATGCTTGGGGAAAGACCTTCCTGTAAGTACTCTCAATTTCTGCAATGGGAACTATTTCATTACACTCTCAATTCTTAAATATTCTGCAAGGCTGCATTATCGACATAATATGCTTTGCCAAGGAAGTTCATTGATTGATTGATTTAAAAGCATTCTTGTGTTATGTTAAAGGTTTAAAGGCCGCTCATGAATTGCAGAGGCAAGGGGCAGTAACATTGCCCTATCAAGCAGGGTAATGACCTAGAGACTGACCATATAGACATATGATCAGCGCCCAAGCCCCTCTCCACCCAAGCTAGGAAAGAGGAGGGCCAGGCAATGGCTGCTGGTGACTCAGCAGATAGACCTTTAGGCTCCCCCAAAAACCCCATCCTTAGCTCAAAAGGATGGTGAGGTTGCAGCCACAAAATAAACTAACGAGTCTGAGCGGGACCCGAACCCCAGTCTGGCATTCACCAGTCATGTACGTTACCACATCGGCCACCACAACCCAGAGAATTTATATGATTGAGTGTCATTTGTCATTTCTACACCTTATTAAAACACCAAATAATAGCAATATTAGGTAAATGTGATATGAAAAAACCATAAGGTGAAATCATATATTTATTCATTCATGTATT
>NC_090736.1:28595419-28600419 GCF_036898095.1 Palaemon carinicauda
GAGATATTTGTTTGATGAGTCAGTAGTACAACTTGCATAACCAAGGTGATACACAAACCCTATCACCACGTTAAGGTATTCCCCACTCAGAAGGGATATAAGATATATATGTAATTTTTACCCTTATATGTGTAGCTTTATCTTTTTATCAAAACCAGTCCACTGGAAAAATGTTATAAAATAATTAAAACTGGTCAGAAATTTTCTATTCAATCTTTATTTTCGGCCTTGTGGATCTAAACACAAGTAAACATGCACATACACATATACAAATTATATATATATATATATATATATATATATATATATATATATATATATATATATATATATATATATATATATATATATATATATATATATATATATATATATATATATATATATATGTACATATATATTCACACACACACACACACACACACACACACACACACATATATATATATATATATATATATATATATATATATATATATATATATATATATATATATATATATATATATATATATATATATATATATATATATATATATATATATATCAGAGAAGGTGGCGGTAGTCAGTATCTTACATTTCTCAAAAAGGACAGGGAACTAGGTAGTTCTAGGTATCCATTTATTATAAATCCCGACGTTTCGTGATCGTCATTATCACATTTTCCAGGGCTGCAAATAGGAAGTAAATATATAACATTAAGAAACAGTAATATACAAATATATATATAAAGTGAAAATTGGTAAAAAAAAAATCGAGTAAAAATATTCATAAAACAGAAGTGGAACCAACTTCGCATTAGCGCAAATAAAAACTGAATGGCACTAGCAACTACAGAACAAAACAAAGAAACCTATAACAAGTACAATTGAATGGAGGAAGCTTGGGTGTTTAACGATGGAACCAGTCTTTTAATCAAAATTGACTCCAGAATCGGCAAGTCGTGGGAATTAGATACTTGCCCTATGATGCTAAAATCTTTATTGTCAATGTTTATTTTGCACATGTTAGTATGATTGCGAATATTTGAATGTTCTGGGTTGGATATTCTGCAACCTGTTCGAAAACTAACACCTCAATGAGAATCAATTCTGACCTTCAACAACCTCTTGGTAGATCCTACGTAGGTCCCAGAGTTACACTTTGGGCAAATATATTGATACACTACACCAGAGGACATCAAAGGGCTCAATCGATCCTAAAAATGAAAAATCGAGCCAACTGTGAGAGGATTCTTAGGAGTTAAGTTTACTACAACAGCTGGAAAATGTTTTTGTATGATTTTTGTACACTTCTGTCTAAAGGAATCATCATGAATAAAAGGAAAACTCGCATAAAATTTGCGTTTGGGTACTGTTGTTACTTTTTGAGTCTGAGCCAATTTATTATTTAATAATTGGTTAAAATGCTTAAAAAATAATTTAGACGGGAAACAGTTTTTCTTAAAATAATCACATAAATAGAGTACTTCTGTATGAAAACATTCCTAACTAGAAGTAAGTAGGAATGCTCTGTGGAGAAGAATAAAAATAGAGTTTAATTTAAAATTATAAAAACAAGAGCTATAAAATTTCGAACCTAATCCAGTAAAAGTTTGTTTTTCTAAAAACCGTGGTTTTAAAACCTTCTCTCTCTCTAGATACTAACACATATAAGAAATGTAATTTATTTCCTTCCTCCTTTTCTATTGTGAACTTTATATTATTGTGCTGTGAATTAGAAAAATCCATGAAGGAGTGAGCACAGAATTCATTTCTGAATAAAGCAAAGGTGTCATCAACATATCTGACATAAAACAGGGGATGGTATCTCAAAGGGCAATTTTCGAGCATGGTCTCCTCCAGGGAGCACAAAAATATGTTAGCAAAAGTGAGTCCCAGAGGGGAACCCATAGCCATCCCATCCACTTGTTTATACAACTTGCCATTAAAAACAAAGGCGGTGTCCAGCACCACCAACTCCAAAAGTTTTTTAAAAGACGTGCGATTAAAAGAATTAAAAGTGGTATTAGGTTCTAGAAATAATTTGTTTAAAATAATATCAATCGTTTCTTCCACAGGTACGTTAGTGAATAATGACTCAACATCTAAACTAGTCATAAAAAGATCAGAGTCCTGAGATATTATGGCTTCCTTATTGAGTGAAAATGAGTTTTTCGTAAGAAGTTCTAGTAAGGAAATGATAAATTTAGCTAGTTTGTAGTTCGGTGTATTGTAAGAAGATAATATAGGCCTTAGTGGAATATTAGGCTTTTGGATTTTGGGCAAACCATATAGAATGCCGTATGAGGACCCCGAACAAAACAGATTTTGATAACTAGCTTCATTATTAGAATTTTGATTTTTAAGAGTTTTTAAAAACCTATTAATTTTATCCTCGGTTTTAGAAATGTTATTAAACTCCGGCTCCCCAAGTTTCACAAATTTGGACTCATCGTTTAGAATATTCTCCATTTTACCCACGTATTCCTCTCTGTCTAGAATTACAGTTCCTTTTCCTTTGTCCGGTCTAGTAATGAAAAGGTTCTCTCTTTTGCCCAGCATTTTCAGTATGTCAAAATCAGTTTTCTTAAAAAAGGGTGTCCACCTGGTGTTAAGTTTTCGGAATGCAGTGTGCGACAGTTCAAATAGTTGAGATTGCAGGTTACCAAGATTAATGTCAAAGGGCAGTGATTTTAGCCTTTGAAATAATGACTCAAGAGGTAGAAAAAACTTGCAGTAATTAGGTCTAAAGTTCGGAAGAAAGAAATCCAACCCAAATGACAATAGAAACTCTTCCCTTTTGGACAATACATATTTAGAGTAATTGAAAACAGTGGTTCGTTCTTTGTTAAAATTTGGAATAAAAACAGCCAAGCTTCTCAGTTTACTGTTATGACAATCTTGCACGGTAGAAACGTACTCATAACAGGAAACTGAGAAGCTTGAGCCCTTTGATGTCCTCTGGTGTAGTGTATCAGTATATTTGCCCAAAGTGTAACTCTGGGACCTACGTAGGATCTACCAAGAGGTTGTTGAAGGTCAGAATTGATTCTCATAGAGGTGTTAGTTTTCGAACAGGTTGCAGAATATCCAACCCAGAACATTAAAATATTCGCAATCATACTAACATGTGCAAAATAAATATTGACAATAAAGGTTTTAGCATCATAGGGCAAGTATCTAATTCCCAAGACTTGCCGATTCTGGAGTCAATTTTGATTAAAAGACTGGTTCCATCGTTAAACACCCAAGCTTCCTCCATTCAATTGTACTTGTCATAGGTTTCTTTGTTTTGTTCTGTAGTTGCCAGTGCCATTCAGTTTTTATTTGTGCTAATGCGAGGTTGGTTCCACTTTTGTTTTATGAATATTTTTACTTGATTTTTTTTTTTACCAATTTTCACTTTATATATATTTGTATATTACTGTTTCTTAATGTTATATATTTACTTCCTATTTGCAGCCCTGGAAGATGTGATAATGACGATCACGAAACGTCGGGATTTATAATAAATGGATATCTAGAACTACCTATTTCCCTGTCCTTTTTTAGAAATATATATATATATATATATATATATATAGGTATATATATACACAGGCTTATATATATATATATATATATATATATATATATATATATATATATATATATATATATATATATATATATATAGGTATATATATACACACGCTTATATATATATATATATATATATATATATATATATATATATATATATATATATATACATATATATATATATATATATATATATATATATATATATATATATATATATATATATATATATATATATATATATATATATAATTTATATATATGTATGTGCATATTTTTTTGTGTATAGATCCACAAGGCCGGAAATAATGATTGAATAGAAAATTTCTGACCAATTTTAATGATTCTACAACATTTTCCAGTGGACTGGTTTTGACAAAAAGCTAATGCTACTCATATAGGGTGCCAAATTGCACACCATCAACCTTTAAAACAAGTGGGTCTACCCACTCAAAGGAGTCGTACGCAACTATTATTCATCAGACATTGAATAGAGTTCATAATGATAGTTATCAGGATAATCAGGCATATCAGTTGGTGTCACTTGTGTATAGCCCCCTGAAGATATTATAAGAGGTGTAAGCTTTAAATTTGTCCTGAAATAGTTGGTTCAAGTTTGCACACACCTAGACAGATATTCTGATCAATATCAAAACTTATTATCAATTTCTAAATATTACTCCAATTAATGGTTCGATTTTTATCTATATTATTAACAAAGACTGAGAAGTTATCTTGCACATCTTTATTTTCCTTCATGCTGTTCTATTCTCTTTTGAAGGGATCGACCTCTTTGACCTATGTATAACTTGTCTCATGTATTACATGGAATACTATAAACCCTTCCCTTATATTTTCAGATTGCTTTACATCACTTTTATTAGTGCCTAATTTTTCATAAATTTAAATTTTTTGAACCAAAGTTCGATACTTTTTACTAAATTAGTTTAGGATTAATTGTAACATTATTGATGCGTATATTTTTCATTTTGTAATGCAAGCCTATATTGTTCCTTATATTTGACTCTGAGTTAATACCAGCTAATGGAATGACGACATGAATAAGGTATTAAGATGAATTATATGATGCTGAAGTATCATACTTAACTATATAAGATCTCATAAAATCGAATAAACAAAATTTGTAAGCCACACTAATAGTTTTTGTGCATATCCTAATTTATAAGTGTGCGCGTGTGTTTACATACATACACATACTAAAAGCCATTAAAAGTCGCTCATACATGGAAGAGACAAGGGGCAGTGACATTGCACCATGCAAAAAAATTAGTCACAAACAGTAAAAATGAAATCTAACAAAAATAAACATTAGAATAATGATGCTCAGGATACGGTCCATATATACTGTACATATGATCAGCACCCAAGCCCCCTCTCCAGCCAAGCTAGGACCAGGGAGGGCCGGGCAATGGCTGC
>NC_090736.1:28605419-28610419 GCF_036898095.1 Palaemon carinicauda
AGAGAGAGAGAGAGAGAGAGAGAGAGAGAGAGAGAGAGAGAGATTTCACACCGAAACTAGGGATAAATTTCGTATACCAAGTGCCAAAGCAGATTTCCAAATCCCCAAAGAAAAAACAAATATAGACTCCTTTGAGGGCAAACATATTTATGCCGTGCTGCTTGTTAATACAACACTTTTTTTTTTTAACGTAATTTAAAGAATAAATTTGCTCAGGGGATTAAACAAATGCACAGAAATATGGAAATAATTAATTTGGGCGTCAGGTTACTCGATTTGTGGTAAGAGAGGGAAACCGCGTGATGGCCAAATTCAATTAGGGTTGGCCAGTGTGCTACATAACATCTGGGGGTTGGTGGTTTTATAACAAGCTTGTCATCGACAACATACATATTGTTATGGAATTTTTTTTCAGGTAAATAGTTGTTGTTCTATTACATAGTGCATAATGTTTGAGATATATTTTATAATTGATTTTTTGTTATGTAACTATAAATATTTATGCTTATAATATTGCTGACACTACCCCAGACAGTACTTCACACACGCGCGTACAAGCGTATGCACACATAGAATAATACACGGCCATGTAACATATATACATGCACACATATAGACATATATATATATATATATATATATATATATATATATATATATATATATATATATATATATATATATATATATATATATATATATATATATATATATATATATGTATATATATATATATATATATATATATACATATATATATATACATATGTATATATATATATATATATATATATATATATATATATATATATATATATATATACATATGTATATATATATATATATATATATATATATATATATATATATATATATATATATATATATATATATATATATATATATATATATATATATATATATATATATATATATATATATATATATATATATTTATATATATATATATATATATATATATATATATATATATATATATTTACATATACACACACACACATATATATATATATACATATATATATCACTTTGTATGTATCCATGCAATTAATTTTTACATACATGCAAATAAGAAAAATAGGACAAAATTTTTCCTTTAGGGAAAGCAGCGTAAGCTTAAATTCTGCATGTGAGGCAGAACCTCTATTACTGAACGTATGGGAAAATGGTTAAGAAAAATGGCAAAAAATCTGTAGGCAATTCGAATATAAGAAAGACAAATACATAACAAATTTGCATATGGAATCCAACCTGTAATGTTTTGGCACCGGTTAGATTTTGCTTTTAGAGAAAAGTGTACCATGTACTGAGACGAGGAATTATTCAGGGGTAAAGGGTAATGATTAAAGGTTTCTGGTTTCAGTTCTAATTTCATCACAATAGATGCTCACCAGAACGTTAGCCGGACAATCCCAAACCCCCTCTGTGGTGACCAAACAAAGCAATGGCCTTCCCAGTAAACGGTCCCAGGCTGAATCAATCTGGTGCCATGTGAATTCTAGGCGAACACGTTACCACTGTACTAGCCAGGAAGCTAGAAAGAGCAATCAGATATTTCAATACCTCCGCCATTGAAGATTATCAGCATTTGAATTCAAGTCAACGGTCCAAACATTCCCTATTTCATATGTTGACTGTGAATGAATGCACACCCCGCAACAAAACCGGTGTCGATTCGCCAGACCTGACTTGGAGAGATCATGCCCTTCTTGCCCTGAAAGGTGGCCAATGTTTAAACAACCAAGACATCGTTTGATGGTTCGAATGTGAGGGGTAGAAAAATTACCAATAGCACTCGAAGAAATGCGATGATTTATACATACATATACCAAGGCACTTCCCCAATTTTGGGGGTTGCCGACATCAACAAATGAAACAAAACAAAAAGGGAACCTCTACTCTCTACGTTCCTCCCAGCCTGACAAGGGACTCAACCGAGTTCAGCTGGTACTGCTAGGGTGCCACAGCCCACCCTCCCCCGTTATCCACCATAGATGAAGCTTCATAATGCTGAATCCCCTACTGCTGCTACCTCCGCGGTCATCTAAGGCCCCGGAGGAACTAGCAGGGCCTACCGGAACTGCGTCACAATCGCTGGCCATTAATTCCTATTTCTAGCACGCTCTCTTGCCTCTCTCACATCTAACCTCCTATCACTCAGAGCTTTCTTCACTCCATCCATCCACCCAAACCTTGGCCTTCCTCTTGTACTTCTCCCATCAACTCTTGCATTCATCACCTTCTTTAGCAGACAGCCATTTTCCATTCTCTCAACATGGCCAAACCACCTCAACACATTCATATCCACTCTAGCTGCTAACTCATTTCTTGCACCCGTTCTCACCCTCACCACTTCGTTCCTAACCCTATCTACTCGAGATACACCAGCCATACTCCTTAGACACTTCATCTCAAACACATTCAATTTCTGTCTCTCCGTCACTTTCATTCCCCACAACTCCGATCCATACATCACAGTTGGTACAATCACTTTCTCATATAGAACTCTCTTTACATTCATGCCCAACCCTCTATTATTTACTACTCCCTTAACTGCCCCCAACACTTTGCAACCTTCATTCACTCTCTGACGTACATCTGCTTCCACTCCACCATTTGCTGCAACAACAGACCCCAAGTACTTAAACTGATCCACCTCCTCAAGTAACTCTCCATTCAACATGACATTCAACCTTGCACCACCTTCCCTTCTCGTACATCTCATAACCTTACTCTTACCCACATTAACTCTCAACTTCCTTCTCTCACACACCCTTCCAAATTCTGTCACTAGTCGGTGAAGCTTCTCTTCTGTGTCTGCAACCAATACAGTATCATCCGCAAACAACTGGTTTACCTCCCATTCATGGTCATTCTCGTCTACCAGTTTTAATCCTCTTCCAAGCACTCGAGCATTCACCTCTCTCACCACTCCATCAACATATAAGTTAAACAACCACGGTGACATCACACATCACTGTCTCAGCCCCACTCTCACCGGAAACCAATCACTCACTTCATTTCCTATTCTAACACATGCTTTACTACCTTTGTAGAAACTTTTCACTGCTTGCAACAACCTTCCACTAACTCCATATAACCTCATCACATTCCACATTGCTTCCCCATCAACTCTATCATACGCTTTCTCCAGATCCATAAACGCAACATACACCTCCTTAACTTTTGCTAAATATTTCTAGCATATCTCCCTAACTGTAAAAATCTGATTCATACAACCCCTACCTCTTCTAAAACCACCTTGTATTTCTAAGATTGCATTCTCTGTTTTATGATTAATGATATATATATATATATATATATATATATATGCTGTATATATATATATATATATATATATATATATATATATATTTATATATATATATATATATATATATATATATATATATATATATATATATATATATATATGTATATATATATATATATATATATATATATATATATATATATATATATATATATATATATATATACATATATATATATATATATATATATATATATATATACTGCATATATATATATATATATATATATATATATATATATATATATATATATATATATATATATTAGAGAGATAAAGAGGTTTTATCTCTTATTCCTATAAGAAATGCAATCGTTTTCGATAATAGTGATCGAATAGAATAATCAAACTGATATATTTCAATTCCTTGATACATTTCTCTATAGAACATCCTTAAATAATGTGGGAACTGACTATTACAATTAATATACGTCAGAGTGATATAGCCTTCGTTTGCATTATCCTAACAGCTGCTCTCTCTCTCTCTCTCTCTCTCTCTCTCTCTCTCTCTCTCTCTCTCTCTCTCTCTCTCTCTCTCTCTCTCTCTCTCTCTCTCTCTACTACCTGTAACCATTAGTTAGATAAGGACACACTTTTTTATGTTATTTGGATATGTCCAAGGATCACACAAAACCGGTAACTACTTTGCAAGCTTCCGTTGGATTTGCATTTCTTTTGGGGAAAAAACCCCAGGTTCCAAAGATGTTCAGTAACTACCTAAAAACACAAGAATACCTAAACCACGTGTGATATTGGTTGATTTTCAGGCCGTCCTTGGTCACGTGGTTTCATTTTTTTTTTTTATCAAATAGCGTTTTGGTTATGGATGGTTTGTTACTTCACTGACCCCCCCCCCCCACCCCCTTGGCATATTCCCTTTTATTGATTCGTAACAGTGGTAAGGAACCACTGTCTTATTCTATTTCATGAACGCTCATAGTGATAGTGGTTCTTAACCTTTTTTTCAATGCATGCTCTCTTTTCAAATCAGCATAAAATTCTTGCACCCCTGAAGTGCTGAAATACAAGAGAAAAAACGCGTAAATGCTAGAATATAAAGTGGATCTGATGTGTATTAAATGAAAAATTGCTTCTAGGACAAATACTGTAATACTGTTTTCACAGGAAAAAAATAAACCTGCGAATAAAACGAAATAATTTTGTTCTAATCATTCATATTCATATGTTTAGGAATCGACCACACACCTCTTAAGGGAACAGGCACCTATGTTTAAGAAACATCGAGCGAAGTCAATCATAACTTTGTTGATACCATTGTCATGAATTGTGGGTATTAAGTATTGCTGTCCGTCCATCTGCTATTTAGGTTTTGTTTCCGGTTCAGCTTGTAAAGATTGAAGCTATTTATAAGTCATATATGACTCATCACATTCCGATAGTTAGCAGTCCAATTATTGAAAATGATATCCCTAATTACGAAAACTTTGTTACTTTGCTACCGGAAGAAATAAGTCAATAATTTTGATCTTACACTTTTCTTGCATGTTGGTCTGGTTTTGAAAGGCTGGCGACCATAAAATTTGTTGGTTACCGATTCTTTGGACAATTAGTGTGAATATCTAAAACCATCCCAAGCCACATCTTAAGCCTGGACTATACAGGTATATGTTACCCAAAACAAATG
>NC_090736.1:28620419-28622919 GCF_036898095.1 Palaemon carinicauda
CTCAAAATAGAGGTAAAAACCCCTTAATGCTAGAAATAAGGCACTAAAAAGAGAGGTGAAAAAACGCTTAATGCTAGAAATAAGGCACCTCAAAATAGAGGTTTAAAAAACCTTAATGCTAGAAATAAGGCACATAAAAATAGAGGTTAAAAAGGTCCTAATGCTATAAATAAGGCACCTAAAAATAGAGGTAAAAAGAGCCTCTAATGCTTCAAGTAATGGACCTCAAAATAGAGGTCAAAAAAGCCCCTAATGCTATAGATAAGGCTCCTAAAATAGAGGTCAACGAACCTCTAATGCTATAAATAAGGCACCTAAAAATAGAGGTCCAAGAGCCTCTAATGCTATAAATAATGCACTCAAAATCGAGGTCAAAAAAAAACCTTAATGCTATAAATGAGGCACCTAAAAAGAGAGGTCAAAGAGCCTCTAATGCTAAAAGTAAGGCCCCTCAAAAATCGAGGTAAAGAGACTCCTAATGCTATAAATAAGGCTCCTAAAAAGAGAAGTCAAAGAGCCTCTAAATGCTAGAAGTAATGCACCTCAAAATCGAGGTCAAAAAGCCGTTAATGCTATCAATAAGTCACCTGAAGATAGAGGTCAAAGAGCCTCTAATGCTAGAAGTAATGCACCTCAAAATTGAGGTTCAAAGGTCCCTAATACTATAAATAAGGCACATAAAAATAGAGGTCAAAGAGCCTCTAATACTACAAATAATGCACCTCAAAATCGAGGTCAAAAATCCTTTAATGCTATAAATAAGGCACCTAAATATAGAGGCAAAGAGCCTCTAATGCCTACAAGTAATGGACCTCAAAATCGAGATAAAAAAGCACCTAATGCTACAAATAAGGCACCCAAAAAAGAGAGGTCAAAGATCCTCTAATAATAGAAGTAATGCACCTCAAAATCTAGGTCAAAAAGCCCATAATGCTATATATCAGGCTCTTACAAATAGAGGTCAAAAAGCCCCTAATGCTATATATAAGGCTCCTAAAACTAGAGGTCAAAGAGCCTCTAATGCTAGAGGTAATGCACCTCAAAATAGAGGTAAAAAAAACCCTACTGCTATAAATAAGGCACATAAAAATAGAGGTCAAAGAGCCTCTAATGCTAGAAGTAATGCACCTTAAAATCGAGGTAAAAAAAAAAGACCAACACTAGAGATAAGGCACCTTGAAATACAGATAACAAAAAACCCTCTAATGGTAGAGATAAGGCACCTAAAATAGAGGTAAAAAAGCACCTAATGCTAGAGATAAGGCACCTTGAAATACGGGTAAAAAAACTCTAATGCTAGAGATAAGGGACCTAAAAAATAAAGGTAAAAAAGCTCCTAATTTTAGAGACAAGGCACTTTAAAATATGGGTTAAAATGCCCCTAATGCTAGAGGCTAGAGATAAGGCACCTCAAAATCAGAGGTCAAAAAGCCCCTAATGCTAGAGATAAGGTACCTAAAAATAGAGGTCATCTTGTTCTTCTTCTTTTCCCACTTTTATGTGGGGTCGATTTTTCTGGCCAGCGTTCCCCATCTACCTCTGTCCCACACTTCATCACCGGTTAATCCCTTTGATCGAAGGTCATAAAGCCCCTAAAGCTAAAGGTAAGGCACCTAAAAACAGAGGTAAAAAAGATTCTAATGATAAAGATAAGGCACCTCAAAATATAGGTAAAAAAAATCTCCTAATGCTAGAGATAAGGCACCTGGCACCTAAAATCAGAAGTCTATAAGCCCATAATGCTCGAGATAAGGCACCTTAAAATAGAGGTCATAAAATCCCTAACTCTATAGAAAAGGCACCTCAAAACAGAGGTCAAAAGGCCCCTAATGCTAGAGATAAGGCGCATAAAAATAGAGGTAAGAAAAGCTCCTAATGTTAGAGATAGAGCACCTAAAAATAGAGGTAAAAAAGGCTCTAATGTTAGAGATAAGGCACCTTAAAATAGAGGTCAAAAAGCCCCTAATGCTAGAGGTAAGGAACCTAGAAATAGAGGTCATCAAGCCCCTAAATCTAAAATTAAGACACCTAAAAACAGAGGTAAAAAAGCTCCTAATGCTAGAGATAAGGCCCCTTGAAATAAGAGGTAAAAAGCCTCCAAAGCTTGAGATAAGGCACCCGCAAAAAAGGAGGTCAAAAAGTCCCTAATGCTAGAGGTTATAGCACCTCGATATAGAGGTCATAAAGCCCCTAAAGGTACCTGGAAGTAGAGGTAAAAAGCCCCTTATGTTAGAGATAGGGGACCTGAAAATATAGAGGTCATGAAGCTAAAGTTAAAGCACCTAAAATAGAGGTAAAAAAGCCCTAATGCTAGAGATAAGGCACCTCAAAATAGAGGTCAAAGATCCTCAAATTCTAAAAGTAAGGCACCTCAAAATAAGAGGTCAAAAAGCCCCTGATGCTAGAGGTAAGGAACCTCAAAATGTGGGCCAAAGATGTGCTAAAATTAAATAGAGCATATACTTCAGGTATTTTTCATGAATGAAAAGACCCCACTTCA
>NC_090736.1:28625419-28637560 GCF_036898095.1 Palaemon carinicauda
AATGCTAAGAAAATATTTTTTTTTGCCTTTGGAAGGGTGAAACCAGCTAGACTCGGACCTTTGAGCATTGGGCAATCATCACCAGGGAAGGGGGTTCGCTTGGAAGTGAGCGACTTGCCCAGATAATTTGATTGATTGATTGATTGATTAGGAGTTTTTTTTTTTCATCTTGATATGTAAGGTTATTGACGCCGAACCAGATAATTTGAGTAAACACTGTTGATAGTTTAATCTGCTATACCCTACATCCTATATACCATACCAATGAACTTTCATTGCCTGTCATTTCACATATTTTATTTTCACCAATCACTTCTGAAACAATCTAGATTATGGTAACTGATGATTCATTTTAAATCTCCAACCTTAAACTAATATAATTGATATAGCAAATAATACCATTTTCTCTACGAGGGCCGGAGCCAAGTAGCCCGCGACAAAAGCTGACCGCAACCACACCGAGCTACGTGGCTCATGATCGAAATCAAAGGAAAACACTGAAATCAACAACAAAACCTTTAAACCTCATTATATTCGAAATTTTGAACAAAGGCCACTTATTGATGATTGGTGACCCAATAGGTGCTATTTGAAACGATACATTATTAGCCCCTACAATTAATGCATGGGCTATAGTGTGTATGTATGCGGAGAGAGAGAGAGAGAGAGAGAGAGAGAGAGGAGAGAGAGAGAGAGAGAGAGCGAGAGAGAGAGAGAGAGGAATTGCTTAAGAAAAATGTAAATGAAGGATATTTCCATATTATGAATATTAATATGAATAGTCAGTTTCAATATTATTCAAGAAAAATTTATATAGCAATAGGATAGGAAAATTCACGTAAAAAGTTATGATAAAATCTTTTGATGAGTTAGTTTCGAAATAATATTAGATTACATTTCCTAAAAGAATAAAAAAAGTTCTCTCTCTTCATCGCATTTCTTTGAGTGATATCGGTAATTTCCCTCCTCTCATTCGAACCATCCTAACGATGTCTCGGTTGTTTAATGTCGGCCACCTTTCAGGGCAAAGAGGGGCATGATCTCTCCAAGTCAGGTCTGGCCAGGCGACACCGGTTTTGTTGCTGGAGTGTACAAATGTCTATAGTTATGTTTATACTCTGTAACTCTGCACAGGTTGGCTTCATTAATTCCGGTACACTTCATGGGACGCTAAGGAGACGTTGCAAGTAGCGCTGTGTTTAGCAAAACAGAAACTGTTGGCAACGCTGCCTGTAAAACAGTCTTTAAACTTGTAAACAAGAGGCCAAAAGCATTTTTTATTAATTTTACGCAGTGGTGTTGAGAAAATAATAATGTTTTCCTGTACAGAAATAAGTAAAACTAATTGAACTGCTTTTAATCAAGGGTTTACAAGCTATAAGCACAACAACAATGTTCTACATGTAACGTTGCAAACAGTTCATCATTAGTTAGACACAGCCTTACCCGCTACAATACACAAATATCAGGCATCTGCTTGCCGGAATTAATGAAGGCAAATGTACCATATATATTGTAAAAATCTTTATCAAAAAGGCAGAAGACTTGATGAAGTAATAAAGACACAACCAGTCCGGGTTTTTCTCAGTATTTTCATTTTCATTGTATCTAAGCATCACAAGTTTCTGTGAATTTCACGCATATATATATATATATATATATATAGAAATATAGAAATATATACATACACACACACACACACACACACACATATATATATATATATATATATATATATTATATATATATATATATATATATATAGTGTGTGTATTAATTTCACACTGATTACTCCCAGATATTGACTAACAACTACTGAACAGTAACTCAACTTACTTAGATCAAATATCGTATAATAAATTTTAACAGACCCTGCTTCAAATTCTCCAGCTAACCATCAGACCATAAGTACGAATTTACAAACTCTCTCTCTCTCTCTCTCTCTCTCTCTCCTCTCTCTCTCTCTCTCTCTCCTTTCATTTCACGTAAAGTTACAACCAGAGTCTCATAAACATTCCTCAATATAACAGATCTTCAATTATTCTTCTTCATTACCTTCAGTCATTTCGTTCCAAGGATTACCAGGTTCGCCATTTTGCAACCTCTCCATTAATAGGAAACAACGGTTTTCGATAATTAGTGTAATTTTCACAGCCCCAGATAAGAACGAGATTATTGATCGACGTTTTCTTATTAGAAAGAAAATTAGGGTTTGCTCTAAGATGATGATCAGACATGATTAGGAATAGAATTTCCAAGTGGTATTTACGGGTTAGTGTCTAGTATCACATAAAGATTTTAAATACACATATACAGTATATCCAGATGCACACACACACACACACACACATATATATATATATATATATACATATATATATATATATATATATATATTCATATATACATATACGTGTATATATATATATATATGTGTGTGTGTGTGTGTGTGTGTGTGTGCGTGTATGTGTGTCTGTGTGTGTGTGTCTGAGCGCGCATTTGGATATACTGTATACGTTCTGAAAATTCTTTATCGGATACTAGAAAAGGTTGGCTGAATGTTATGAAAGGTTGCTGAATTTTGAGGCTAATAAGGAGGCAGATATAATTGCTTTTGCAGGTGTTGAGGTGCCAGTGATGAGAGAAGAGAATGAGAGAGAGATTACAAGAAAGGGAGTGAAAAGAGCACTAGGTGGAACGAAAGTAAGAAAAGCACCTAATATGGATGGTGTGAGGGCTGAGATGGTAAAGAAAAAGGGTGTGACTATACTGGAATGATTGGTGAGATTGTTTATCATATGTTTCATCTTGTCATTGGCGCCAGTAGGGTGTGTGTGTGTGGCCATATAAATCCGGATCTAAAACTTGCAATACAATTCCGGATCTAAAACTGGTAATAGGAATCCGGATCTAAAACTTGCCATCCAGATCTCGAACTGAAAAATGCAACTCTGGAAAGGTCTTGAAACTATGTCACTGAGGCTGGATTTCAGTCTCGATTTAAAACAGTTTATTCCGACACGGATATCTAACTAGCATATTGCATCTGGATTTCAAACTGGGGATTCTATTTTAGATTCAACACTGATAATGCAGATATTGATTAAAAAACTGGAAGTTCGGTCGATGATCCAAAACTAACTACTTTAATATTGACTAAAAATACAGAAAAGTATTTAGAGCTAGTAATCTGTACCTGGATTTTAAACTGATGGATTGGATGACATCATAAATTTAGATGTAAAAACTGCCAATAGACGACTGAATTTAAACTTGCATTTAGCCTACAGGTGTTAAACTAAAAAAAAATATCTATATACTTTATGCAATTCACTACAAACCCTAAAACTGAAAAAACCAAAGCTGGATCAAGATATAAGTAACTTTCCTTCAATTAATACAACATGATCTTTATATCTTAGACTGAAATGTTCAAAGGTTTGGTCGTTATATTTCTCTCATATTAAAAGGAGAGGAAAAGAGAATTATGTCAAGAATTAGAAATGAATATGAAAAGTTGAGTAATAAAGGAAAGCATTTTAGGCATTTCTCTTGACCTCATCTCTAAATATGAGGACCACATACCATTATGAAGTGATTTACTGTTAATAAAAAATGACTGGCATTTCTCGGGCAACAGCGCAATAGACCTTTTGCTCGACCTTGACCTTTAACCTTAACATATATTAATTACCGTGCATCTTCATACACTGAAGTCTCTATGACAAAGATGTCCAAACTTATGGCTGATTACGTGAATACATTTTGCTTGACAGTGACCTCGACCTTTGATCTTGACCTTCCAAAATTTAATCATTTTCAACTTTTTACATAAGAGTTAATCCCTGCAAGTTTCATTAGTCTATGGTTAAAATTGTGACCAGGATGGTGTTCATTAACAAACACACGTAAACAAACACACAAACAGGGGGTAAAACATAACCTCCTTCCAACTTCGTTGGCGGAGGTAAATATATACACAAAAATAATTTCATATTACTGGTTTAGTAAAACAAATAGTTAAAGGTACCTTTTGCTAAAAAAAAGAAAAAAAATATTAGGTAAATATTAGGAATAATGGTAAGACAACGAAAAAAGGAGAAATAATCAAATGAAAACTGATGATTGTAAATATGCAATTTCAAAAGATAAAGCCGATGATATTAGCGATTTCAAGAAAAAATATTGCGACACTTTTCCCTTTTGTTCATGTGTCGGTCCTTAGCCAAGGCAAGGGTTGATGACTGTATTCTAATGTCCCTCATCTTGAAGCAATAACAAAGAATCATTAATCAAACAAGTATTTGCAGTTCTGTTATAGCGCAATCAAGGGGAATCTAGAATGTATATGAGAGACCTCAAATACTGTAGGAAAACATTTCGAAAGACAATTGATCTAAATAAACAAATCGCATTGGATATGTTTAATGAGTATCTAAATTAAAAAAAAATATATTTGATCTCTGATGATTGATGTTGAAAGGCAGGTTTGGTGATATAATTGTGAGCGACTACAGGAAAATATATATAGGAAGATGGACAGATAATAAATATACATCATATTAGAGAGAGAGAGAGAGAGACGAGAGAGAGAGAGAGAGAGAGAGAGAGAGAGGCACGCTTTTCTGTAATACGACGTTTGACCTTATTGAATAATGAGGATTTCCATTTAAAAAATTGTAATCACTGGCAGTTGAATTATTAGTTTTTTTTTTTTTTTTTTTACTATAGTTTATTAACTTGAAACACGCTTTTAAATTCCTGTATCAGATAAATGTATATGATCATGACATATTACAAGCATTATGACTAACACCCTAATCAAAATACGATATTGTATCGTGAACTACATTAAATTACTACATAACTCGGAGCCTTTGTAGGGTGACGGTCAGATCCGTTTTCATTCATAGAAAATGGGAATATTATAAAGGGGTGGACTGTGGCCGTCATTCTAAAATCGAGTTCGTAGAAAACTGGAATATTCTGAACTGTGGCCGTCGTTCTAAAAACGATTTTCGCGGGAGAAGTTAACTTAAAAAAACCCACCTAACCTATGCTAAAAGCCGTGTCCTTACCCAGGGGGCTTCCCCCCCCCCCCCCGGACACCCTCCCCCCCCCCTGACCTACTACGGGAGCGAGAAGATTCTTGGCCGGAGTAAGAACTCGAGCCACAAATTTTCAGATAATTTAGGGTTTTCAGCAAAAAACATAAAAGTGTGCGTTTAAACACATATATAAGATCCGTAGACCATTTCCAAACGTTTTTATTCTATACAAGATAACAGTCGGAGCGATAATAAGCAAATTAGGACGCTTGGCCGTAGCGCTACAAACTACCCCATAACTCATTTCGTGTGTGTATTCTTAAAATACCAATCAACTTACAATAAAAGGTAACAAACATGACATACAGTAAACACTGAAGCTGACCCACAAAAATATAAATTCCAATATAAGAAAAAAAAAAAATATGAAATTCATATACTTAGTGTCAACTATAATCTTAATTAATATCTTTCTTTTTAAATTACTTTGAAATTCAATTGCAAAACTAAGTGATAATGACGGTTTGATTTCTTGGTAACACAGCAAAACATAAATCAAAACAAAACATAAAAAGTAAAATAAGAAAACTTTTGTACTATGAAATGTTCATTAAAGTTGGTCCTTAATGACCACTGAAAAGTGACCTTCGAGTTACCCCTTGAATAAATAGATCATAATGACACACACACATACATACATACATACATACATACATACATACACATATTCACATATATACATATATACGTACATATACATATATATATATATATATATATATATATGTATATATATATATATATAAATATATATATATAAATATATATATATATATATATATATATATGAACATCATCTCCTCCTACGCCTATTGACGCAAAGGATCTCATATTTCACCAGTCATCTCTATCTTTAGCTTTTAAATAATTACTTCTCCAATCATCATCTCCTGCTTCACGATATATATATATATATATATATATATATATATAAATATATATATATATATATATATATACCAAATAAAATAAGTACGATTTTACTTTACAAACACGTGAATATGGAACGCAAAAGGACAATTATGAGAGCCATAATTGACCTGATGCATAGTTTCATTAGCCAAAAGAACTTTAATATATATATATATATATATATATATAAGGATCAGATTTACCAACTCTGTTGTTAAAAAACTTTTTTCTTATAAACTAAAATGGTTCTCATTAAGCGGATCAGCGTTAAACCAATAATCAGAAAGCGTTTTTATATACTTTTTTTATCATAACTAACGGGAGTCAGGTGTATTACTTTCTGAATCAAATTACCTAGCAGCTATTTTGCATAATTGATAAAGATTAAGTTTTCTTCATCTTTTTTAAGAGCTGATAATATTCTCGCTATTGGCTGGAGTTTATGAGTTGCCATGTGTGCAATTTGTTTCAAGAAGAGAGAGAGAGAGAGAGAGGAGAGAGAGAGAGAGAGAGAGAGAGAGTGAGAGAGAGAGAAGAGAGAGAGATTGAAAAGATATATATTTATATATATGAATATATATATATATATATATTTATATATATATATATATATATATATATATATATATATATATATACTGAAACAACTACTTTTAAGTTATTAAATTATTTCTTAATTAAATTCTACAATGATACAATTCACTGCCACATCTGTCTTACCAAGAACTACCCTCAGCAATAAAACACAAAAGATACTATAAATGATAAAGACGTATTATCCTCACCAAATCATTTCGACAAAACTTGTCGCACATCAGAGGGACGTATGTCAATATCACACACTTTTTTGGTCCAGTAATATCAATGGGAGTTGGTCATGCCTTGTTTCTACTAGGTATTTAGGTGGACAATTAATAACAATTTCTCCCTTTCTCCAGATAATTGCGACTTCATCGTGTGATTGATAGTTTGGCCAGTTCGAAAGTAGTACCTTTATCTAATACTTCTCTCCGTGTTGCCTTTTCTAATAATTTTTCTCTCATATTCCTCACTGTAATTCATTGTCAAAACCATCTTTACTGCCCTTCTCTATTTATCTTAGTCCTTTTTTGTCATTATCGTTTGCATTTTGCTATTTTTATTCCGTAGTGTATTTTTTACTTTTTGTATTTCTCTTTTAGTTTTGGGATATCTCCCCCTTTTGCGACCCCAGATTTTGAAGACTTCCGCATTCTCAACTAGATGTTCTCTTAGGTTTGTATTGACAATAATAATAATAATAATAATAATAATAATAATAATAATAATAATAATAATTATACTCCTTACTAAAAACAACCTGTACACTCGTATTCATGAGGAAAATCCTAAAAGGCTTCAAATTTATTAAAAAACTTCCAAAGAAGAAAAGAAAGTAAATCATCAGTCGTATGACAGATCTATTTGAACGTTATTGCTGATCTTGAAATATCTTATTTTGCTTATTTATTATTTCTCATGTATTTTATCTATTTCCTTTTTTCCTTTCCTCACTGGGCTATTTTCCCCTCTTGAGCTTATAGCACCCTGCGTTTCCAATTAGGGTTGTAGCTTGGCTAATAATGATAATAATAATAACAATAATAATAATAATAATAAAAATACTACTACTACTACTAACTACTACTACTACTACTACTACTACTAATAATAATAATAATAATAATAATAATAATAATAATAATAATAATAATAAAGTTTTACATCTTCATTCACAGCTTATAGCTAGGTCGATCAAATTTAGTTGACCTCCATTCGGACGAATACTGTTGCATTAGAATTATAAATTTGGACTATATAGCCTGTCACTGGGGCTTTTGAGGCCATTCAGACCCCAAGCGCAACTAGGGAAATCGTTAGATGAGGCTGAACGGAAAAAAAGAAAAAAGAAAGCAAGAATGAAGGTTGAGTTATCAATCACACTCCAAAATCAAACCATTGTTCTCTACTATTGGGTAGTGCCATGACCTCTGTACCATAGGCTTTCACTGTCTTAGGGCAGAGTTCTCTTGCTTGAAGATATACTCAAGGACACTATTCTATGTTTTCTTAATTCCTTTCCTCACTGGACTATTTTTCCTGTTGGAGCGGTTGGGCTTTTAGCAACCTGCTTTTCCACCTAGGATTATAGCTTAGCTAATAATAATAATAATAATAATAATAATAATAATAATAATAATAATAATAATAAGTCTAACTAGGACCCGTAAAGGAATGCCTACAGTGCTCAGCGTGAGGCACACTGACGATACTATTTTCTGACGGGGAGACAGGTGTTTGTGTATCCGTCTACTTGATGAAATAATTCTTGTAAATAATCTATGAATTTTAATGAAAACTTTGTTAAGGGGATTAAAAAAAAATATATGGGCAAAAGATTTAAAAACTTTAATTAGTTTTAGAAACATATGGATGAAATGAGGATTCCATTCAAGTTTTGAGGAAAGAAGGCCACCGGTTAATTAGGGAATGATTAATTTCGAGACTTACAAATTGTTTACGTATTTCATTTAAATTTTGTGGACTGTGGGTGAAGGGTTAATAGGGCTTTTATTGTTCATACATTTCTTTAAGATAACAATATATATATATATATATATATATATGTGTGTGTGTGTGTGTGTGTGTGTGTGCGTGTGTGTGTGTGTGTGGACGTATATGTTTGTTTATTGATATGTACAAAAGTGTAACTACAACAATTAGTTGTAATTTCAACTCTGTGAATAATGGAATAGTCCTTTTTCATTTGCTCATCATTGTCCTTTTGTTTATAAAATTAAATTAATACACTTAGTGTCAGATAAATATTAATTTTTACATCATAAAGTATAGATAGCCCTTGTATAGGACATTTATTCTGGCCGTTAACATCATGCCAATTTCATTCGTTTGATGTTTTAGTCTCTGGAGCTTTTCCAGAAACATGGAAAACTACTCTATATATTTTTTCATAAAATACAGATATGAAGTGAATGCAAATGTATTTATTATTTAATGTTCATATATTTTCATTTGTTAAATGACAGTTTCCGTTTTCAAAACATTAATTCACCTTTGATTTAGCCATAATTTGTTTTTTATCTTCTTGGCCTAAAGGTAGATGTAGATTGTAATAAAGGGTTATATATTACTCCTATGGCATATAAAAATCACATTATGGTTGCATAATAATATAAAAAGGAACATATTTCGATGTAAAATCAATCTGAATAAATGGAATTTTGTATGAATATTGATTCCCATAACATGAGGAAGAATAAAACAAACTTGGTAGTTGCTGTTAAATTTGTGTTATGCAATAGTTTTAGCTACCATGCTAGGCGGTATATCTTAGCAATCCATGTTTGCAACGGTTATATAATCAGATGAGCAACTTGGTGAAATAGCGAGAACTTTAGGTGTGGAGGGAATGGCCCCCTAGATCTCGATGAAGTCACTAGCAGTAGGGGGACGGATTGGGTTTAAGGAAATAGACAAGATGTCTTTTTGGCTTTTACTCCAGATGCCTGGCGTACGATCTTACTGGGAATAATATAGACCGACAGGGGTTACTTGCCTTAGTTAGATAGGCACTGTGCATCACATGGAACTATTTATCCTCTAATGAACTTAGTCAATGAATCATCTTTGAGGCCTTTTACGCCAATAGGCGTAGGAGGAGATAATGATGATGATGATGATGAATAGCTCTAGCAGCGAATCAGCAATATGGATTTAAGAAAAATATACTAAACTGTCAATACTTCTTTCTTCCCCTCAAAGGCCAACATAGGAAACTGTATCAACAGGTGCATGGCATTTCAATTCTAGCCTCGCATATGTGTTCGCTAATATATGCATAGTCCCTTCCTGAGTAGGGATATCTTAACGTGGTAAAAGGGTGTGCATATCGCCTTGATCAGCAATGCTGTACTAGACAGGGGCATCCATACTAGGTTGGTTTCCTGTGAGCTATCAGATTCAAGTCTCCCATCATCACCAATTCGCACAGGCCAGCTCAGTGGTGGAAATGGCCACACCCCTACACATGACTAAGGATATGTCTAAGTCCTTTGTCCTGTAGTGGACTAGAAACAGCTGCATATGTTGTTGGTGTTGGTGTTGTTTTTGTTGTATGCATAATCACTGACAAGAGGCGATTACACTTATGAGCTACACTTAAAAGAAAGCTGGCGTGTTTGTTATCATTAAAAAACATCGAAGTAGAAAATTCTATTCTTGAAATGCAAGAAAAAAAAAAGGTTCCTTATTTCTCCGAGCGATTTCTATATCCCCTGTAATGTCTGGCTTTATCAACCAAAATATCGCATTTTCTAACACTTAAATGGCAAAAGATGACAAAATGTATTTGATGACTTTAATGGATAAGCGGATTAAAAATTAGAGTGAAATATCAACCTCTGATCCGGCACCATTCACAAACAAAATGACTCAAAATATAACTACTGTATGCATGTTCTGTAAACTTTGCCAACATACGAAAATTAATACTGAGCCACGGATGAATAAAGGACAAACACACACATACATACTAATGTATATGTATGTATAGATATATTTATATACAAATATATATATATATATATATATATATATATATATATATATATATATATATATATATATATATATATATATATATATATATATATATATATGATGTTCTTTTATATTTTTCATAAAAGAATTATCATTTACCGAGGCATAACCTCGTTAGGTCTGAAGTTAATAAAGCCGGGGACTTGTAATGCCCAGAAAATGCATGAAAATCCAATTAATCGGTAAATACATCATACAGCTGTTGTTTTTGTTTCTTTAGGCTTTACGTTCCAGAAAAACACACTTTATGTTCGTTCATAACTGCAAGAGTCCAAGTACATTCATGCAAGTGTATATTCATATTTGTTTACATTGTTTAAGAAAATTGCTCCAATACCGGAAGTGCTTTATATATATATATATATATATATATATATATATATATATATATATATATATATATATATGTATGTATATATATATATATATATATATATATATATATGTTCTGTGTGTGCATATGTGTATACAGTACATCTATCTAAATATCTAAACATCATTTTTGACGTCTCGGGTACGCAATAACTATTTTCGATGTATTGCGTGTACTGTTACAGTTACTGTAAGAAGGTCACAAAACACAAACATGCTACTCCTTGTCAAACCAGCAACCGGTTTTTTTAACAGCTAACAATGAAGTAAGCAGACAGGTTATAACAAGTTGCTGTCAGTGCGAGGGGAGAGTGAAGATACAAAGGATATATACAAAAAAGGGAAATGTCGTCACTATGTACGCTCGTGTGACACACGGGTGGTACATGGCTCCCCCTTTAAAAATGACATACTGTTCATGTTAAATAGGGCGCCCTGATCTACAGAGGCGAACTGTAGGCGGGTCATCTGGCACAAGATAAGCAGATTTTAGACGATCAAAGGAGACCCAGACTTCTTTGCCACGAATGTTTAGTAGGAATGCTTTCGGATTGCGTCGGATGACAAGGTAAGGGCCCGTGTAAGGGGGCATTAGTGGTGGCTTGCTAGTGTCATTGCGTAGGAAGACGTGCGCTTCAGAGTGCAAGTCTGTCGGTATGTGATGCTTCACTGGGGGCTTGTAAGTCTGGCGGCATGGAGTAAATTTTCCCACTTAGTGACGTATGTGCTGGAGATCATCGGAGGAGGTTGCAGAAGGAAAAAATTCAACAGGAACGACCAACAGGTCACCATACACCATTTCAGCTGCCAGGACGTCGAGGGCGTCTTTAGGAGTGGTCCTTAGTCCCAGGAAGACCCAGGGAAGCTGAGTAAACCCGTTGTAGTCCTTGCAGCGAGACATCAAAGCTGCTTTGAGGGTGCGATGAGAACATTCAACCATTCCACTGGCTGTGGGGCTGTAGGCAGCTGTCGGATGTAGAGTGATGCCCAGGAGATTCTCTAATGACATCAACAATTGAGAGGTGAAAGTGGTACCCCTGTCAGAAGTAATATGCTCAGGGATGCCAAATCTTGCTCCCATTCTGAGAGTAAAGCAGATGTACTTGAGGCG
>NC_090736.1:28638060-28640560 GCF_036898095.1 Palaemon carinicauda
CCAAAATTTGTACTTGAACGCAAACTGGTCATAAACACACACAAAAAAGGTAAACACAAATTATATAATTCTTAATTGTTGAACAATATTGGTCATGATGAAATTATCCAATTTATATAAACCAGCACTAATATTAAAAACACCATCCGACTTTATCTTAATAATACTTGATTCTATAATATTTCTCTTCACAACATCTTTACAAAATAGCAGCTCTTTAGATTTCTTCCAGTCTATCAAGTGATTATATTCATTCATGTGAACAAATAGTGCGTTAGACATATTACCAACTCGAACACAGTATTTATGTTGATTTATCCTTGTTGCCAGCATTTTACCACTTTGCCCAATATATTTCAAATTACAACCACTACATGGAATTTCATATGCAGCCTACACTATTACTAGGAGAGTTCTTTATCAAAATACACTTTATAGTAGAAGAATTTCTAAAAACAACATTAACCTTAAAACATCTTAAAATTTTTGGTAGACAGAGAAAACTATCATTATACGGTAAAACTAATAAATTATCATGATTAAAAGATGTTACATTGTCAATTGCATAATAAGTTTTTTTGGCTTTTTGTAATGCTACGTCAACTAAGTATCTTGGGTACTTCAAATTAAAGGCAATTTCGTATATTCTTAAAAACTCATCATCTAAAAATTCTGGGCAACAAACTCTAAGAGCTCTCAAAAACATTGAGGAAAAAACAGAGAGTTTTACTTTAATATGGTGATTAGAATAAAAGTGAATGTAAGACGATACATTGGTGGGTTTTCTAAAAACGCTAATCTTAAATCTATTAAAATTAAGAATGGAATAAGTTTCTTCGTCACTTAAAATTTCTAACATTTTATCAACATAGTCATTCCTATTCCTCAACACAATTTATCAACACGATTTATTTGCAATCTTTCAGATAAAGTACTAGATAATGTTACTATCGCAGCTCTTGGGTATGGTATCAACTTTTCTGTTTGCGATAAGAAAATGGATTGGGTAGAAATGGGTAAATCATTTTGTAATTTGGAAAAATTTGGATCTTTGTCTAATGAAGAATTTAATATTTGTAAGGGTATAGTTTATGGGGCTTCCTCTGTTAAATGTTACGCTAATGTTCCCAATAGGTTTTTAAATGCTTACAGGAAACTAAAAAAGGACGAAAGTCTTCATATAACAAAAGCAGACAAATCTAATACACTTGTGTTGATGAATAGGAATGACTATGTTGATAAAATGTTAGAAATTTTAAGTGACGAAGAAACTTATTCCATTCTTAATTTTAACCCACTTGAAAAGGTCAATAGTAATTTTAATAAGAAAATAAAAACATTATCACGAGGAAAAGATGGATTAATTAAAAGATTTTGTACTGCGTGTGCATCGTTGCCTTATATGTACGGGTTAATCAAAACACATAAACCTAATAATCCAGTTCGACCCATAATTAGTTCTGTGGGGTCATCGGTGTATAACCTATCAGAATGGCTTGTTAAAGAGTTGTCCCCCTTGTTAGGAAACATTTCTGGCTTCTCTGTGAAAAATAATGTTGATTTCCTTAATCGTTTAAGAAGTTACAATATTGATTTTGAATTTAAAATGATAAGTTTTGACGTGACATCACTTTTTACTAAAGTTCCAGTTGATGATTTACTAGATTTTTTAACCGAAGAGTTGCCTAATTATGAATTTTCTCTGCCATGTAATACTATGTTAGAATTGATTAAACTGTGCATCAAAGATTGTAAATTTACTTTTAATGGGAATTTTTATGAGCAAAAATTTGGAATGGCAATGGGTAACCCTTTATCACCTCTTTTAAGTAATATTTATATGGAATTTTTTGAGAAGAAGCTTTTAGTGAATATTTTGCCGGGAAGAGTTTTGTGGTCCCGTTATGTTGATGACATTTTTTGTATATGGCCTTTAAATGAAGATGTATCTGTTTTTTTACTTAGACTAAACTCATTGGTTCCTTCTATTAATTTTACAATTGAGGAAGAAAGAAATTCAGTTCTGTCCTTTTTAGACGTAAATGTTCAAAGACATAATAATAGATTTAAGTTTAGCGTTTTTAGAAAACCCACCAATGTATCGTCTTACATTCTCTTTTATTCTAATCACCATATTAAAGTAAAACTCTCTGTTTTTTCCTCAATGTTTTTGAGAGCTCTTAGAGTTTGTTGCCCAGAATTTTTAGATGATGAGTTTTTAAGAATATACGAAATTGCCTTTAATTTGAAGTACCCAAGATACTTAGTTGACGTAGCATTACAAAAAGTCAAAAAAACTTATTATGCAATTGACAATGTAACATCTTTTAATCATGATAATTTATTAGTTTTACCGTATAATGATAGTTTTCTCTGTCTACCAAAAATTTTAAGATGTTTTGAGGTTAATGTTGTTTTTAGAAATTCTTCTACTATAAAGTGTATTTTGATAAAGAACTCTCCTAGTAATAGTGTAGGCTGCATATATGAAATTCCATGT
>NC_090736.1:28643060-28655560 GCF_036898095.1 Palaemon carinicauda
ATATACATATATATATACATATATATATATATATACATATATATATATATACATATATATATATACATATATATATACATATATATATATATATATATATATAAATTTAGGCTAAATCTAATGGTACAAGAGTATATCTGCAATTTTATGTATTAATAATTACAAACATATCCACATACTCTCATATATATATATATATATATATATACAAACAACATGGATACAAGAAGAAACTAAAGTAGAGGATATTTTAGCACCATGTACGGAAATGAAATGGACGTGGGCAGGACAAATAATGAGGATGGCAGGTAATAAATTGACATTGAGCATAACAAAATGGGTCCCTAAAGATTACAAACAAAGCAGGGGAGAAAAGAGAAGACGATGGATTGACGAGCTAAGACAATTTTCTCATTTAAACTGGCATAGAAAGGCCATAAACAGACAATATTGGAAGGACATTTCCAAGGCCTTTGTTTTGTATTGGATTAGCTACGGATGATGATAATTATATATATATATATATATATATATATATATATATTGTGGCGGGATGTTTAAAAAACAAGCCCCACACCCTGAATCACACCTACAGACAATTGTCTCAACAAAACAAACTTTCCCCTGACGTTATCCAAAACCAGACTCTTAGACAAAAGGACAAAACAAACAAAACATAACCTTAAATCTATATTTCTTAAAACTTAAAATAAATCATAAACCATCCACATTCAAAATAAATACTTTAAACCAATCAAAACTTTAACACTTTAAACTAATCAAAATTTAACACTTTAAACTAAATATATAATTAACAAAAAAACCTTTCCGCAATCCAATAAATCCTAACGAAACTTAAAACTAACCGCAACCCAAACATGAAAACACAAAACACATATATATTACGAGTTCAACACCAAAATTTGTATGCTCATATATATTATTTGCAACACAGTCGTTCACAAACTGCCGAACTGTCTTTCACGGCACAACCCTCAATCTGTGATTAGCAGGTTAAACTGTATGGCAAGTTGCCACCCACTGCCTCCCTAATCGGGGTCGTAATCATCATCGTCATCATCCTTATCATCATTATCATCATCAATAGCAGCAATCGAAGTTCATTCGGTCCGGGTCATCAACAATAATCTATCCAAAGAGCAGTCTTAAATACAATCTCTTACAGGCCAAGTCATCAACAATACATCCACTTTCAAAAAACTTGGGTCTCTCCAAAGGAGGAATCGCAGCTCAGAAAAATCAAAAACACTTCCACGCTGGTCAAAAAATAATAATCCAGCATTCAACCACACAACTGCTTCAGGACGCAGTCAATCAAAAAAAGCATTCGCTCCGAAACATTCACCACTGTCGTAACCTAACTAAAAAAAATGTAAACAAACAATCTCATTTGTACCAACAGTCTTTCTCACCACCAACGATCATTCTCTAACTACCACTTGCTCTTCGGCGCGCACCGCAGACACACAAACACACAAACAAACACACAAACACACACACAAACACACACACAAACACACTCTCGCGTGATCTAGCAAAACTAAAGCAAATGAAATTCTCTCTCTCTCTCTCTCTCTCTCTCTCTCTCTCTCTCTCTCTCTCAGGATTTGGCAAAACCAAAAATAAAATAAAACAAAAAATAAATCCTCCACATTCCTCCCCCCTTACTTTGCCAAATCCTTCTCACTCAACACTTACATTATTTTTTTCATAACCCAGTCGCAGTCGGGAACGGGACCTCTACTCCGAGTAACTGGGCCTCCATATACTCTCTCATTCACTTCTTCCTTATCACAATCATTCGCTACATTAACACTATTCCTATCTAAATCTCTATCATCTAATATATCATGTACAATCATATCTACCTCGTTCTCATCTGGCCCTATAATTACACTCATTTCTGTAAACAGTTCATCCATTTCATCAAAAACATTCTCAACTTTAGTAAAAGATTCATTCATACTACTAATCATTCTCCTATCTCTCACTCTTGCATTCGTCATCCTTTCTTTTACATCACCTAAGGAAAAGCCACACACACTATAGGTATCATTCATACTCAGCCACGTTTCATCTGTATTAATACATTTATCCTCCACACTCACTTGTACATTTACACCCTTGTCATACTTATTCGTATTGTTACCTATACCTATAAATTTCCCTTGCACTTTCTCCTCACTTAAAACTTTCAAACGCCTCTTTTTCCTATATTCAACTAACACTAATTGTTTATTTTCCAGCCCTAACTTCTCATGCATACTAGATTCATACTTGCTCATTTCCAACCAATTATTCATCCCATTCTCGCAAACATTAATCCTATTCCTTCCAGACACACAGGAGGACACACCCAGCTGAACCCTCTTACACTCTAGTTTCCCGTACATCCTGGCTGATTTACTCCCTTCTTCCTACATACCCTAGCTACATGCCCATCTACACCACATTCAGTACACTTACCCCGCGGCTCTTTGCACATTCTAGCATAATGACCATCCTTACCACAATTACCACAAATTACATTCATATGATTACTCCGACATCCACTCGCTATGTGCCCAGTCATACCACACCGATAACATTTTATCCCTTTCTCTTTCTTGCACTCACTAATTCTATGCCCTACCTCACCACATCCAAAACAAGCACCTAGAGCCCATCTACATTCATTCTTCTTATGTCCTACTTTCCCACATCTATAACACTTCTCTTCACGGATACAACTACCTGACCTACCTTGCGGCGCACTAGCACTCCTATCCCTCCAAACCTGATTCCCTTGCCTAAACCCTTCATTTGTCCTTACAGGTATTCCCACATTACTCGCCCTAACACTCCTATCTACTACACTATCAGCTACCCTCATCGGTCCTCTCATAACAGCATCTCTAAAACTAACAAATTCTGGCACACTTTCCTCCATTCCAGTTCTTACACTCACAGATTTACTTTCTTTCATACACCTATCCAACTCGTAATCCTCAACTATCTCTAAAATATCATCCCATGTCAATCTTTCTTTCGTCCACCTCATTTTCTCCTTCCGTTTCAAATGAACAAACTCGGCAACATTCTCGGGTACAGTAGCCAAAAACTTCCTCATTAACTCCTTATTCTCATTTATACCTTCATCCCCATACTTCTTCCTAGCTAAAGTTTCCAACCTACATACGTACATTGATATAGCTTCTCCTGCATTCATCCTTGCCTCATCAAAATCATTCTTACGCTTATACTTAACACTCCCTTTCATACGTTTTACCTGCTCAATTATTCTCGTTTTCACACTTTCATAATCAACGTCCCCTACACTCATTATCACTCCATACATCGTCAACAAATACCCAGTCAAATATTCTCCTAACTCCCTAGCCCAAACTCTATTACTATCACCATACTTATCCTGACAATACCTCTCATACTCCTTGAAAAAATCATATACATCCCTACTGCTATGCTCATTGAACCTTTCAAACCGAGGTACCTCTCTCATAAACACAGTCTTACACACATCACGTTCATTCTCACTGCTATCATCACTGTCTACTCCCTTGTTACCTTCTTCCTCATTCGAATATAATGAATCCACTTCCACACTTAAATTCCTATCCTTAACCATTCCCTTCTTACCCTTTTTCTTACTTACCACTTTCACCCATTCACGATCGTCCTTGCTGTCAGCCTGATACTTTTTCTTCCCTTTCTTCACATCACTTTTACCTTTCCTTTCATCTTTCCTCTCACCTTTCTGTTCATCCTTACTATGCCTAATTCCCTTATCTTCAATATCACTATCACTATTACTACTATCACTATCACTTCCTTTCCCATTATCATTTACCTTAGCCTTCTCTTCCACTATCAACCCATTACCCGAAGCTGAGGACACTCCTCCGACTGCACCTTCACCCATTAAAGTTTTCATCATCCCCATTACTTGCCCCATCATATCTTCCATTCGTTTCTCCATCCGTTCTTCATTCTCTCGCATCCTCATCTCAACAGCATCTTCCACTCTCTCTACAGTTCCCTGAATTTTCCTCAGTTTCCTATGCATCTCCTCATTCTCAAACCTTAACCGCTTATTCTCTTGCAACAACTTCTCCTCACGCTCCTTACTCAGCCGCAATTCCTCCTTCAAAACCCTCAACTGTTCGTCCATTTTTCATCAACCTTAATCTAATTTCTTATCCTATTCAGTCCTTCGTCTAAGAGTCCAGCTATCAGTCCCGCCTCAGCAGTCCCTGTTCGGGCGCCAAAATAATGTGGCGGGATGTTTAAAAAACAAGCCCCACACCTTGAATCACACCTACAGACAATTGTCTCACCAAAACAAACTTTCCCCTGACGTTATCCAAAACCAGACTCTTAGACAAAAGGACAAAACAAACAAAACATAACCTTAAATCTATATTTCTTAAAACTCAAAATAAATCATAAACCATCCACATTCAAAATAAATACTTTAAACCAATCAAAACTTTAACACTTTAAACTAATCAAAATTTAACACTTTAAACTAAATATATAATTAACAAAAAAACCTTTCCGCAATCCAATAAATCCTAACGAAACTTAAAACTAACCGCAACCCAAACATGAAAACACAAAACACATATATATTACGAGTTCAACACCAAAATTTGTATGCTCATATATATTATTTGCAACACAGTCGTTCACAAACTGCCGAACTGTCTTTCACGGCACAACCCTCAATCTGTGATTAGCAGGTTAAACTGTATGGCAAGTTGCCACCACTGCCTCCCTAATCGGGGTCGTAATCATCATCGTCATCATCCTTATCATCATTATCATCATCAATAGCAGCAATCGAAGTTCATTCGGTCCGGGTCATCAACAATAATCTATCCAAAGAGCAGTCTTAAATACAATCTCTTACAGGCCAAGTCATCAACAATACATCCACTTTCAAAAAACTTGGGTCTCTCCAAAGGAGGAATCGCAGCTCAGAAAAATCAAAAACACTTCCACGCTGGTCAAAAAATAATAATCCAGCATTCAACCACACAACTGCTTCAGGACGCAGTCAATCAAAAAAAGCATTCGCTCCGAAACATTCACCACTGTCGTAACCTAACTAAAAAAAATGTAAACAAACAATCTCATTTGTACCAACAGTCTTTCTCACCACCAACGATCATTCTCTAACTACCACTTGCTCTTCGGCGCGCACCGCAGACACACAAACACACAAACAAACACACAAACACACACACAAACACACACACACAAACACACTCTCGCGTGATCTAGCAAAACTAAAGCAAATGAAATTCTCTCTCTCTCTCTCTCTCTCTCTCTCTCTCTCTCTCTCTCTCTCTCAGGATTTGGCAAAACCAAAAATAAAATAAAACAAAAAATAAATCCTCCACATTCCTCCCCCCTTACTTTGCCAAATCCTTCTCACTCAACACTTACATTATTTTTTTCATAACCCAGTCGCAGTCGGGAACGGGACCTCTACTCCGAGTAACTGGGCCTCCATATACTCTCTCATTCACTTCTTCCTTATCACAATCATTCGCTACATTAACACTATTCCTATCTAAATCTCTATCATCTAATATATCATGTACAATCATATCTACCTCGTTCTCATCTGGCCCTATAATTACACTCATTTCTGTAAACAGTTCATCCATTTCATCAAAAACATTCTCAACTTTAGTAAAAGATTCATTCATACTACTAATCATTCTCCTATCTCTCACTCTTGCATTCGTCATCCTTTCTTTTACATCACCTAAGGAAAAGCCACACACACTATAGGTATCATTCATACTCAGCCACGTTTCATCTGTATTAATACATTTATCCTCCACACTCACTTGTACATTTACACCCTTGTCATACTTATTCGTATTGTTACCTATACCTATAAATTTCCCTTGCACTTTCTCCTCACTTAAAACTTTCAAACGCCTCTTTTTCCTATATTCAACTAACACTAATTGTTTATTTTCCAGCCCTAACTTCTCATGCATACTAGATTCATACTTGCTCATTTCCAACCAATTATTCATCCCATTCTCGCAAACATTAATCCTATTCCTTCCAGACACACAGGAGGACACACCCAGCTGAACCCTCTTACACTCTAGTTTCCCGTACATCCTGGCTGATTTACTCCCTTCTTCCTACATACCCTAGCTACATGCCCATCTACACCACATTCAGTACACTTACCCCGCGGCTCTTTGCACATTCTAGCATAATGACCATCCTTACCACAATTACCACAAATTACATTCATATGATTACTCCGACATCCACTCGCTATGTGCCCAGTCATACCACACCGATAACATTTTATCCCTTTCTCTTTCTTGCACTCACTAATTCTATGCCCTACCTCACCACATCCAAAACAAGCACCTAGAGCCCATCTACATTCATTCTTCTTATGTCCTACTTTCCCACATCTATAACACTTCTCTTCACGGATACAACTACCTGACCTACCTTGCGGCGCACTAGCACTCCTATCCCTCCAAACCTGATTCCCTTGCCTAAACCCTTCATTTGTCCTTACAGGTATTCCCACATTACTCGCCCTAACACTCCTATCTACTACACTATCAGCTACCCTCATCGGTCCTCTCATAACAGCATCTCTAAAACTAACAAATTCTGGCACACTTTCCTCCATTCCAGTTCTTACACTCACAGATTTACTTTCTTTCATACACCTATCCAACTCGTAATCCTCAACTATCTCTAAAATATCATCCCATGTCAATCTTTCTTTCGTCCACCTCATTTTCTCCTTCCGTTTCAAATGAACAAACTCGGCAACATTCTCGGGTACAGTAGCCAAAAACTTCCTCATTAACTCCTTATTCTCATTTATACCTTCATCCCCATACTTCTTCCTAGCTAAAGTTTCCAACCTACATACGTACATTGATATAGCTTCTCCTGCATTCATCCTTGCCTCATCAAAATCATTCTTACGCTTATACTTAACACTCCCTTTCATACGTTTTACCTGCTCAATTATTCTCGTTTTCACACTTTCATAATCAACGTCCCCTACACTCATTATCACTCCATACATCGTCAACAAATACCCAGTCAAATATTCTCCTAACTCCCTAGCCCAAACTCTATTACTATCACCATACTTATCCTGACAATACCTCTCATACTCCTTGAAAAAATCATATACATCCCTACTGCTATGCTCATTGAACCTTTCAAACCGAGGTACCTCTCTCATAAACACAGTCTTACACACATCACGTTCATTCTCACTGCTATCATCACTGTCTACTCCCTTGTTACCTTCTTCCTCATTCGAATATAATGAATCCACTTCCACACTTAAATTCCTATCCTTAACCATTCCCTTCTTACCCTTTTTCTTACTTACCACTTTCACCCATTCACGATCGTCCTTGCTGTCAGCCTGATACTTTTTCTTCCCTTTCTTCACATCACTTTTACCTTTCCTTTCATCTTTCCTCTCACCTTTCTGTTCATCCTTACTATGCCTAATTCCCTTATCTTCAATATCACTATCACTATTACTACTATCACTATCACTTCCTTTCCCATTATCATTTACCTTAGCCTTCTCTTCCACTATCAACCCATTACCCGAAGCTGAGGACACTCCTCCGACTGCACCTTCACCCATTAAAGTTTTCATCATCCCCATTACTTGCCCCATCATATCTTCCATTCGTTTCTCCATCCGTTCTTCATTCTCTCGCATCCTCATCTCAACAGCATCTTCCACTCTCTCTACAGTTCCCTGAATTTTCCTCAGTTTCCTATGCATCTCCTCATTCTCAAACCTTAACCGCTTATTCTCTTGCAACAACTTCTCCTCACGCTCCTTACTCAGCCGCAATTCCTCCTTCAAAACCCTCAACTGTTCGTCCATTTTTCATCAACCTTAATCTAATTTCTTATCCTATTCAGTCCTTCGTCTAAGAGTCCAGCTATCAGTCCCGCCTCAGCAGTCCCTGTTCGGGCGCCAAAATAATGTGGCGGGATGTTTAAAAAACAAGCCCCACACCTTGAATCACACCTACAGACAATTGTCTCACCAAAACAAACTTTCCCCTGACGTTATCCAAAACCAGACTCTTAGACAAAAGGACAAAACAAACAAAACATAACCTTAAATCTATATTTCTTAAACTCAAAATAAATCATAAACCATCCACATTCAAAATAAATACTTTAAACCAATCAAAACTTTAACACTTTAAACTAATCAAAATTTAACACTTTAAACTAAATATATAATTAACAAAAAAACCTTTCCGCAATCCAATAAATCCTAACGAAACTTAAAACTAACCGCAACCCAAACATGAAAACACAAAACACATATATATTACGAGTTCAACACCAAAATTTGTATGCTCATATATATTATTTGCAACACAGTCGTTCACAAACTGCCGAACTGTCTTTCACGGCACAACCCTCAATCTGTGATTAGCAGGTTAAACTGTATGGCAAGTTGCCACCACTGCCTCCCTAATCGGGGTCGTAATCATCATCGTCATCATCCTTATCATCATTATCATCATCAATAGCAGCAATCGAAGTTCATTCGGTCCGGGTCATCAACAATAATCTATCCAAAGAGCAGTCTTAAATACAATCTCTTACAGGCCAAGTCATCAACAATACATCCACTTTCAAAAAACTTGGGTCTCTCCAAAGGAGGAATCGCAGCTCAGAAAAATCAAAAACACTTCCACGCTGGTCAAAAAATAATAATCCAGCATTCAACCACACAACTGCTTCAGGACGCAGTCAATCAAAAAAAGCATTCGCTCCGAAACATTCACCACTGTCGTAACCTAACTAAAAAAAATGTAAACAAACAATCTCATTTGTACCAACAGTCTTTCTCACCACCAACGATCATTCTCTAACTACCACTTGCTCTTCGGCGCGCACCGCAGACACACAAACACACAAACAAACACACAAACACACACACAAACACACACACAAACACACTCTCGCGTGATCTAGCAAAACTAAAGCAAATGAAATTCTCTCTCTCTCTCTCTCTCTCTCTCTCTCTCTCTCTCTCTCTCAGGATTTGGCAAAACCAAAAATAAAATAAAACAAAAAATAAATCCTCCACAATATATATATATATATATATATATATGTGTGTGTGTGTGTGTGTGTGTGTTTGTGTATGTAAGTGTGTCTCTATACTGTTATATGCACATAAATACATTATACGTACACGCACATATACATACACAGACGTATGCATGAATAAAAATATATACATATTCAAATATGTATGTTCTTCACTGAATCTATAATTGAAGAAAAATAAATATCAAATCTTTGTTTCCATAGAAAATGCAAATATCGTGATATTTTTACGGCTCAGTAATGAACATGCCGGATTCTTAACAGATAAAAGAAAAAGAATGCAATGGCACCGAGAGAGAGAGAGAGAGAGAGAGAGAGAGAGAGACTATCATAGTAAGCTGGTCCCATAAGAAAGTTCAAGACGAAAAAATAAGCTGACGCGAATTGGCCGCCAAGGATGAACACATCTGTTTTTCCCATTATTTTATATGAACCAGTAATGTATGAAACTAATTGCGAGTTTAATGGAATAGATTATTACATTGTGAGGTTAATGGAAGAGATAATTACATTACGAGGTTAATGGCTGATCTAAACAAACGGTCTGCATTTCATACTCCAATTAACATTTAAAATTCCAGTGACTATCAGGAGATTTGAGTCACAGGATGAACGGTTTACTGAAAATAATCAAAGAGGATTTTGTAAGCACCCAGGGTTGGGTTTACCAGAGTTATCGGCACAAATGACACTTTTTCCAATATTATTTACAATTCCATTTTCATTTTGGCTGGGAACTAAAAGCCCGTGTCATTTTGAATACATCCGTTAATGGTGTGCTATTAATTGTTGGAATTCAAAGCACAAAAAAAAAAGGAGAGGTATTGGGATCATTTTTAATATAAGGGCTGACGCAGAGTACTGCCGAGGAAATATATATACATATATATATATATATATATATATTTATATATATCTATATATATGCATATATATATATATATATATATACATATATATATAGATATATATATATATATATATATAGATAAATATGTATATATATATATATATATATCTTCTACTACGCCTATTGAAGCAAAGGGCCTCAATCAGATTTAGCCAGTCGTCACTATCTTTAACTTTTAAATCAATACTTCTCCATTCATCATCTACTTCACGCTTCATAATTCTCAACTATATACAGTATATATATATATATATATATATAAATATATATATATATATATATATGTACATATATATATATATATATATATGTATATATATATATATATATACGAACACACTTACGCACACATCAATATATGTTCACATATACAGCCTTTTTATATATAATACTAAATGTCAATAAATAATGATCTTTGTCATTACCTCGAACAAGTAAATGTAGAACAAACAACGACTGTTTGGATATAAGGCAATTTGTATTTTACTTGCCCATATAATTGACGTAACTTTTGTTATGACCTGTAATTTCGAGTAGTACACACGAATATTTATATCAGTAAACGTTGAATATTTAGTATGAATGGGATAGTCTTACTGATGAAAAATATGCAATCACAAGCAGCTAAAGAATAAAGATTAGTCTTGGTAGAACAACGCAATTGTAATGTTTTCTGTGCTACACAAGTTGCAATAAATAACAAGTCTACTCGTAATACATGCAGTGAAAAACCAATGACGGAACAAGTCTTTGAACTGACAGAATGCTTTCTGTGCTCACGGGACTTTCAACCAAGACAAAAGAGGTAGGAAATAACAGCTTTTCACTGAGTCTTCTCAAATTGTTGTTGCTTGTCCTCGACCAGATCACAGAATTGGGTTTCTTTAAGTTTTCCCCTTATCAGAGTAGACTTCGCTGGTTACTTTATTTTTTTCTCAGGTAGTGTTCCTTTGTCTACACATACACCGAACAGGGTAGCCTATGCTTTACGCATTCTTTTCTTTCTTCATACATATGATAACACTAAGATAATTGAACACTTTTTCTTCACTCATTTCACCCTAGGGGTTAACTACTTTCCTCTTGGTAAGGGCAGAAGAGACTCTTTTAGCTATACTAAGCAGCTCTTCTAGGTGAAGGACGCTTTAAAATCAAATCATTGTTCTCTAGTATAGGGTAGAGCCATCGCCTCTGTACCATGTCTTCCACTGTCTTGTGTTAAAGCTTTTTTGCTTGATAGTACAGTCAGGCACACTAATCTACTTTTCTCCTTATTTCCTCTTCTTTTTGAGCTAATTTCCTGTTGGAGCCCTTAAGCTTATAGCATAATGCTTTTCTAACTAATAATAATAATAATAATAATAATAATAATAATAATAATAATAATAATAATAATAATAATAATAATATAATAATAATAATATGTTCGCATGTTTGTGTGTTCATCACACGATTCTATTCCCCTCAGCCCATTGATACATCATTCCAGTTTCTGAAAAAAAAATTCTCTTTAAGTGAATGTTAGAGATATCAAGGAATATCCAGATGTTTTAATCCACTTCTCTAGTCCATATTCTAAGAAATTAGGGGTCTAACAAGTATGGATTAAAATTATGGGGATAAAGAAGAAAATGGGTTAACCATATAGATACATAAAGTTACGAAATTGTTGTTGCAAAATTAGGGTTATAGATTAAGCAACAGATGTCTGTCAGATGAAGGAATCATTCTACTTAGCAGTGTCTTTAATGAATAATGATAAGAATAATTCGAATAATTTAAAAAAATATTATGAGTGACTCTGGCATCATTTGTTTTCAAATACTGTCAGTTCTAATCTCTTAGAGAGAGAGAGGAGCTATTAACAATTGTTTTGTGTTCAGCTAGATATCTGACCTACCTTTCAATAAGACTAAAAAAGAAAATGGGTGAATGTTATCGGTCCAGAAACCATTGGATGTTTATGGCAACCATAATAGGTAAGTTATATTTGAGTTTAAAAAATTCCAGTGCTTGAGTGCAATTTGTTTCTATGGCTCAAGGTTTCACATTTTCACTTTTATCTGGAAATCCCATTGAATATGGGCTGAATGTCCTTTTGCCTGCCGAGAATTAAAACGAAAAACGCATCCTTTATATGCTGCAATGGAGATTAATCCTTCCACGTCAGTTCAGCTTCCCGCTCCTCCACAAAAACGCTTTTCATTTCCAGTTCTGAGCAATTCATTCAAATGTCAATACTGGCAAAAACCATTAAAATCTTCCAGTCAACTTATTTCTTAATATGCTACTTCTTGCAAAAATTAATGGGATCAATAGCAAATTATTTTTAGTTTTGATAAAGTTATTCTATTAATCTTAGAAATGTAGGAAAAGTCAAATTCTATTCTTTAGGAGAGTG
>NC_090736.1:28660560-28663060 GCF_036898095.1 Palaemon carinicauda
CAAGAAAAATGCATAAATATTACAATAATGGTTTCAAGTTTCATTACCATATCATAATGATATCGAATAAGAAGGGCTAAGATACTTTCCTAACCGTGAACTGTAGCATTGACGTGCAAAAAGAAATACGAAAGTTATGTAGCGTCAGGCAAATATTTCCCTAAGGTTGGTATATTCTTGTAATGTTTTTGTGGAAAAAAAAAATCGAGAAAGACTTTGAACAATCAAGAAGAACTTTTTGCAGTAACAAGCTTGGAAGTCTCTCTCTCTCTCTCTCTCTCTCTCTCTCTCTCTCTCTCTCTCTATCTCGTATCTATTATATACAGTATTTGGAAAAAGGATCCATAGATATAATTTATTATTCTTTTTATCTTCATTTTCTATTAAAAACTATAATCTTCCCGTTGTTTTGAAGTAGATATGGACGATTAGCAAATAAACTTGTTTGCCTTAGAGCACGTGTGTTCACTTGTATCCACAATGATTTAGAAATGCTTTCTTTCCGAACAAATATTGTGCTCAATCTTCTATTTTTGAAGACAGGGAAATACAAAACGAATTTAGAGTATAGTGATCTCTTTGATAATTGTAATGATATTTGTTTTTTGTCTATCGATAAACTTCAATCAGTGATAGTGCAACTTTCAAAAACTTTTCTGATCTAATGCTTGAGACTTTTGTATGGAGTTATAATGAGAAACTTTCTATTTATTCAATAATTAATGAAGATGATGAATTATATAGCTGCAGGGATTAATGTTCTTGGAGCTCTGAAGCATGGGCCTTTGATTATGAAGCAAGCATTTATTGAAATATCTCTACTACTACTACTACTACTACTACTACTACTACTACTACTACTACTACTACTACTACCCTTATAATTTTTTTCTATACTCATTTACATTGAACTAAGATTCATCCACTATTTTACCCACAAAACAACACGTCGATCCCTTGATCGTTACTCCCTCCTAATAGGTGAAGTTTTAACTTGATACCAAAGGCTGTGACCTTCAATACACACACCATTACGGTATTCGTCGTATTCATGCTCATTCATATGGGAATTGAAGGACTTTTTCCCTTCCAGTCCTTCCATTATCTTCTTCATCTCCAGAACTAATCCACTCCCGCCTTCGTTAATCCAGACACCAGACCGTTCTCCTTTTATCTTATTGCTACAACACCTAGCGCCACGCTGCTTACTTTCTTCATATGACGTCATTTGCAATTTTATTTCGTCACAGATGCTTTCTGAAAGCAACAGAACCCTCTGCCTTATCGTCCGATATGTTTTTACTGACTGTCAGGACAGCTACAAGGATTCTCATCCGCAACGCTAAATATTCATCATATCAGACTCATCAGACTTACCTCCTTGCAAATGGGTTATTGGTAAATACGTTCCAGCCATCTTGTGGCATACGCAGGAGTCTTTATGCTTGGGGAAAGACCTTCTTGTAAGTACTCTCGATTTCTGCAATGGGAACTACAGTATTTAATTACACTCCCAATTCCTAGATATTCTGCAAGGCTGCATTATCGAGATAATATGCTTTGCCAAGAAAGTTCAGTGGTTAATTGATTTAAGAGCATTCTTGTGTCATGTTAAAGGTTTAAAGGCCGCTCATGAATTGCAGAGGCAAGGGGCAGTAACATTGGCCTATCAAGCAGGACAATGACCTAGAGACTGACCATATATACAAATTATCAGCGCCCAAGCCCCCTCTCCACCCAAGCTAGGAAAGAGGAGGGCCTTGCAATGGCTGCTGGTGACTCAGCAGATAAACCTTTAGGCTCCCCCAAACACCCTATCCTTAGGTCAAAAGGATGGTGAGGTTGCAGCCACAAAAGAAAATAACGAGTCTGAGCGGGACCCGAACCCCAGTCTGGCGTTCACCAGTCATGTACGTTACCACATCGGCCACCACAACCTAGAGAATTTATATGATTGAGTGTCCTTTGTCATTTCTACACCTTATTAAAACACCAATTAATAGTAGCATTAGGTAAATGCGATATGAAAAAACTATAAGGTGAAATCATATATTTATTCATTCAGGCATTCTTTCCCATACAAAAGACGAATGTTCTTTTTCTAGTATTTTCTAATCAACCATATAATCAGAGCAAAATGCAAGTAAATCTTTCTGTTACTCATTTGAGGAATATAATTTAATAGCACTTTAACAATCTAAGAAAATTATCGTAGATCAAAGTAATAACAAACACAACATAGTAAGATTTTGATGTTGAAGATAACTATGTTATGGTAGAAATGAGCTGTTAATTGAATTTATTTATTTTGCGCTAATTGTATGTCGATTCTATATTAATGAATTAGGTTTAAAATTTGAATATATTTTACTCTTCCACTATATGAAATTATATTCATAATAAAGACATTAACTACTAGATTAATGAATTAGATTTAAATTACAATCCAACAATTATAGTAGTGGTTATTTCAAGTATCTGGTTTACTGTCAGGTAATAT
>NC_090736.1:28668060-28678060 GCF_036898095.1 Palaemon carinicauda
AGACTGGTTTCATCATTAAACACCCAAGCTTCCTCCATTCAACTGTACTTGTCATAGGTTTCTTTGTTTTGTTCTGTAGTTGCCAGTGCCATTCAGTTTTTATTTGCGCTAATGCGAGGTTAGTTCCACTTTTGTTTTATGAATATTTTTACTTGATTTTTTTTTCTTACCAATTTTCACTTTATATATATTTGTATATTACTGTTTCTTAATGTTATATATTTACTTCCTATTTGCAGCCCTGGAAAATGTGATAATGACGATCACGAAACGTCGGGATTTTTAATAAATGGATATCTAGAATTACCTATTTCCCTGACCTTTTGAGAAATATATATATATATATATATATATAATATATATATACATACGCTTATATATATATATATATATATACATACGCTTATATATATATATATATATATACATACGCTTATATATATATATATATATGTATATATATATATATATATATATATATAATTTTCATATATGTTTTTGTGCATATTACTTTGTGTATAGATCCAAAAGGCCGGAAATAATGATTGTATAGAGAATTTCTGACCAATATTAATGATTCTACAACATTTTCCAGTGGACTGGTTTTGAAAAAAAGCTAATGCTACTCATATAGGGTGCCAAATTGCACACCAACAAGCTTTAAAACAAGTGGGTCTACCCACTCGAAGGATTCGTACGCAACTATTATTCATCAGACATTGAATAGAGTTCTTAATGATAGTTATCAGGATAATCAGACATATCAGTTGGTGTCACTTGTTTATAGCCCCCTGAAGATATTATAAGAGGTGTAAGCCTTAAATTTGTCCTGAAATAGTTGGGTCAAGTTTGCACACACCTAGACAGATATTCTGATCAATATCAAAACTTAGTATCAATTTCTAAATATTAGTTCAATTAATGGTTCGATTTTTATCTATATTATTAACAAAGACTGAGAAGTTATCTTGCACATATCTTTATATTCCTTCATGCTGTTCTATTCTCTTTAGAAGGGATCGACCAGTTTGACCTATGTATAACTTGTCTCATGTATTACATGGAATACTATAAACCCTTCCCTTTTATTTTCAGATTGCCTTACATCACTTTTATTAGTGCTTAATTTTTCATAAATTAAAATTTTTTTAACCAAAGTTCAATACTTTTTACTAAATTAGTTTAAGATTATTTTTGAGTAAAATTGTAACATTATTAATGCGTATATTTCTCATTTTGTAATGCAAGCCTATATTGTTTCTTATGTTTGACCTTGAGTTAATACCAGCTAATGGAATAACGACATAAATAAGGTATTAAGATGAATTATATGATGCTGAACTATCATACTTAACTATATAAGATCTCATAAAATCGAATAAACAAAATTTGTAAGCCACACTAATAGTTTTTTTGCATATCCTAATTTATAAGTGTGCGCGTGTGTTTACATACATACACATACTAAAAGCCATTAAAAGTCGCTCATACATGGAAGAGACAAGGGGCAGTGATATTGCACCATGCAAGAAATTAGTCAAAAACAATAAAAATTAAATATAACAAAAATAAGCATTAGAATAATGATGCTCAGGATACGGTCCATATATACATATGATCAGCACCCAAGCCCCCTCTCCAGCCAAGCTAGGACCAGGGAGGGCCGGGCAATGGCTGCTGATGACTAACCAGGTAGATCCCTAGGCTCCTCCAAAGGATAATGAGGTTACAGACACTACAAGAAAGTATCGAGTTTTAGCGAGACTCGAACCCGAGTCTTGCAGATCGCCAGCCTGAGACATTTCCAATAGACTGCTACAGCCTTTTTTTTTATGAATGAGAGAGACATGCAGCCTCCAGACATCTTGGAGGAAGTCTTGTACTAGATATTGTAGGTGCCAGAAACTTGTAAAGACTTTACACTTCCTCTGGCATCTGGCTTCGAGTGGCTGGGAGTCTTCATCAGCCAAATGGGTCTAGCTCGGCAGGGACCAACCACCCCATCCTTCTGATTGCGGTACATCCAAATCATGCAATACTCCTGGGACCTTGGGTTGACAATATATGCTCTCTCTCTCTCTCTCTCTCTCTCTCTCTCTCTCTCTCTCTCTCTCTCCAATCGTTGAAGTATTTCTTATTCATTTACAAACAAACTAGCAAATAGATAGAACAGACTTCGAGCGGATTTAGTGAATAATAACACAGTGAACGAATATAAGAATAAGTTAGAAAAGATCATAAACACGGATTAAAAAGTCTTTCAGACATTCAAATTTCTTGTAACCGCTTGTAATTCTCTCTCCATTTATTTCTATCATGATTTTTGCATTAAAAGAGTTAGATGTAGCTATGCTTTTCCTCGGAATTAAGGACAGTTGACATAGAATTTTATTTTATTGGTCAAGATTTCATGTTAAACTTGCCATCAGCATAAGAAATTATCAAACAGTTATCAGATTAAATAATGCTTTTCTCAACCTTTGTTCCCCAAAAATATTACTTTTAAATGCATGAAAAGGTCACGTGAATTTCAACTATTTTCTGTGGAATAAACTATCCTATTGAAGAGTTAAATATAGCCTCCATGGTACTTTGAAACGTTAGTAGATAATGCAATATTTCTGTTTGTAGATACGCGTCAATTGACTTTTGTTTTAAATGTTTTCTGATTGCATTAAATGATAAACTGTTTTCTATCACAGTTGATGGCTCCATCTATCTTTTGAATTCTCCATTTGGTATGTTGAAAAGATTATTAGCCTTCCATATGAATACCTCTTAAATGCATATGATGATATCCTTCGAATTTCCTACTTGAAACATTTGGATTATTTAACTCCGTCAACGAAGTTGGAAGGAAACTAAGTTTTCGTCCCTGTTTGGCTCTTTGTAATTTTGTCTCCTTCGGGTTATGGAACCTAATTCGCCAAATTAGTTCCATTAAACTGATATCTGACACATACTGCATAATTCAGTACTCTGGATACCAATTTCCTTTGTATCTCACCTGGTTCCTGTGTGGCTCTCTGCCTCTCTTATTATTTTTTCTGCGGTTTACAATGCAGTAATGTATGAATTTTGGAAGAAAATTGCTTTCATTTAACATAACAGATTAAATACAGATTAGTTGTGCAATATTAAATTCTAATATATTCTTGAAACACTAATTGTAATGATAATGGTAATTAGCAATCCGGCTTGATTGAAATAATTCTTCGCTATAAGGAAATATTACGACGAACTTTTAAGAATATTCTATATCACAGGTTGGCACATTATTTTCCGAAAACTTATCTTAAAAATACAACAACACATCTTAGGTCCATTTGTTCAGATTTTCAAAAGTAATATGCATTGCTAAGGCATAATAAAATGTTGTTTTAAAATAGAAATCACATCCCAGAAGCAATATTCTCTCTCTCTCTCTCTCTCTCTCTCTCTCTCTCTGTATATATATATATATATATATATATATAAATATATATATATATATATATATATATACATATATATATATATATATATACATATATATATATATATATATATATTTATCCCCACAAATGTGTTCATAAATGTATTTAATCGGAAAGTCTTACCAATAGCAACTTATGCATAACAAACTTGGAGCCTTACTAAATCCTAGTTACAACTCTTAGAGCTATGGAAAGGGTAATGATGGAAATAATACTAAGAGAAAGAAAAAGAGTATCATGTCTATTTCCTTTTCTTGCATGTAATTAGATTATCTATTACTTTAGCTTCCTTACACACACATATATACAGTACACACACACATATATATATATTTATATATATATATATATATATATATATATATGTGTGTGTGTGTGTGTGTGTGTGAGTGTGTGTGTGTGTGTGTATGTATTAGTTTTACCTTTTCCTTTTTTAGCAAGTATCTGAGGATGAGCCTGCAACAAGTGGCTCTTACAATTTCTCTATTCTTATGACAACTGGCTAGTTACTATCCAGAAATTTTCACATAAACTATAATTATTACGATAAAAATAACATATCTACAATTTTGAATAAATAAAAAAACAGACAAACAATTCAAAAGTTCAAACTTGCAGCAAATATTTTTATGTTGAATAGGTTGACATAAGTCTTTTTATAACTTATATATGAAATATCTGTTTTGATGTTGTTATTGTTTTTAAAATATTCTGTTTTAATAGTTCATCATTTCTCATATCGTTTATATATTTCCTTTTTTCCATTTCCCCACTGGGCTATTTATCCCTGTTGGAGCCCTTGAGCTTTTAGCATCTTGCTTTTCTAACTAGGGTTATAGCTTATATAATAATAATAATAATAATAATAATAATAATAATAATAATAATAATAATAATAATAATAATAATAATAATAATAATAATAATAGGAGACCTTAAAGAAAGCGGACGAAGAAGCGTTATGTAAAAGAGTGCGAATAGAAAAAAAAAGTTTCTTTACGTCAGAACTGCAGGACAATATGACTTTTTAATTCTGTGATAGTTTCAAAATTATTCTTCTTTTATGAAAAAAATTTCAAGAATAATCGTTATTGGTTTAAGAATATTGCTCTCGAAATATTTTATAAATAAATGTGATACAATGTAAGTAAAACGTGAATGATGATATTGATAATGATAATAATTATAAGTGATAAAAGCATTTACAAAAAGCAATAAAAAAAACAACTACTACAACAACAACAACAACAACATCAACAACAACAACAACAACAACAACAATAATAATAATATAAAAAATAATAATTTTGATTACTATTATTATTATTATTGCTATTATCGTCTTTATTATTAACATTAGATTATTATTATTTTTTGTATTCTTCCTTATTATGAGCATACGTTACCAACATCCTCATAAAATGTTCACATGATCCAGGGGAAAAAGATCAACGAAGGTATGTGCAAACTCTCTTTAAATCAGAGGGAGATGAAAAAGCATACACTCGGAAAAAAAAAAAAAAAAAAAAAAAAAAAAAAACATATTTCGGTAAAATACAGGAAACCGTAATCTTTACCCTACTTTGTTATTATCTTTTACTGGTTGATGCCTGGCTACATTTATTCCAAGTTCTTTACGGTTTTTTACGACAAACTTTTAACAGTGTAGGTGATCTTCCTCACCACCTTCTAACAATACTAGGCCACTGAAGATTTGGTCTGTTATAACGGTCAATAGCTTGCTCCCATACCATGCCTATCAGAAGAGGTCAGTAACACTGAATATGCCTTTCCCAAATCAGGTTAGCTCCACTGTTGAAAAGTTGCATTAAAAACGGTAAATGTCTAGCAACATTTTTCCCAAGATTCTAACCGTTTTAAAAACAGATTTATTGACGTGAAGGAGTGATATTGCGGTTACCAACCCGTAAACGATAATAACAAAGCAAGTTAAAATTATGGTCGCCTCTATTTTACTGAAATACGGTTAACAACAGTACATTTTTACGGAGAATTCCCAATTACAATCAAAGTTTCTTCTAACATTGTAGAACAGACCAGTGAGTGGTCACTGTCTTCCAATTGAATTAGTTGTTAGAATAAGTAATTGAAGTTGACCTCTTTTGTCTTAGCTTCCAAGGTTGCATTAGAATAGATTGCTTAAATCAGTCACTGACTTAAGGTTAAACTATATAGTCACTGACATTTGTCATTAAGCACAAATTGAGTAGCATCGTACAAATCTTGAGTAGAAGTTTACAGTACATTGTTTTGAACCTTGGTTATGCCTATTTTTTTCTGTATTTTGATTGAATTGTTTTTACGGTACAAGTATAATAAAACATCACCGTGTACTATTGAATTAATTTAGACTGAAAGCAAAATGATATACAACCATCTATAAATCGGACACAATAACACAAATTATATTTCAATTGAAAACAATTGTATTTTACGGTACGATTAATATGATAAAACACTACAATGTATCGGAAAATTAATATAGAATGAAAGCAAAATGATAGAAAACTGCCAATAAGCTAGGGAACAATTGCAACATAATTCTAACACCACTCAGTTATAATATGTCAAAGCAAATGATAAAGTCTTTTTTTTTAGAGAGAGAGAGAGAGAGAGAGAGAGAGAGAGAGAGAGAGAGAGAGAGAATTTCACACTGAAACTAGGGATAAATTTCGTATACCAAGTGCCAAAGCAGATTTCAAAATCCCGAAAGAAAAAACAAATATAGACTCCTTTGATGGCAAACATATTTATGATATTCTGCTTGTTAATACAACACTCTTTTTTAATATAATTTAAAGAATAAATTTGCATAGGGGATTAAACAAATACACAGAAATATGGAAATAATTAATTTGTGTGTCAGGTTACTCGATTTGTGGTAAGAGAGGGAAACCGCGTGATGGCCAAATTCAATTAGGGTTGGCCCGTTTGCTACACAACATCTGGTGTTGGTGGTTTTATAACTAACTTGTCATCGACAACATACATATTTATATGGAATCTTTTTTCAGGTAAATAGTTGTTGTTCTGTTACATTATGCAAAATGTTTGAAATATATTTTATAATTGAATTTTTGTTATGTAACTATAAATATTTATGCTTATAATATTGCTGACACTACCTCAGACAGTACTTCACACACGCGCGAACAAGCATATGCACACATAGAATAATACACGGCCATGTAATATATATATACATGCACACATATAGACAAATATATATATATATATATATATATGTGTGTGTGTGTGTGTGTATATATATATATATATATATACATATATATATATATATATATACACACACACGCACACACGCACACACACACATATATATATATATATATATATCACTTACTTTGTATGTATACATGCAATTAATTTTTACATTCATGCAAATAAGAAAGATAGGACAACATTTTTCCTTTAGGGGGAGCAGTGTAAGCTTAGATTCTGCATGTGAGGCAGAACTTCTATTACTGAACGTATGGGAGAATGGTTAGGAAAAATGGCAAAAATCTGTATGCAATTCGAATATAAGATAGACAAGAACAAAACAAATTTGCATATGGAATCAAACCTGTAATGTTTTGGCAGCGGTTAGATTTTGCTTTTAGAGAAAAGTGTACCATGTGTTGAGACGAGGGATTATTCATGGGTAAAGGGTAATGATTAAAGGTTTCTTGTTTCAGTTCTAATTTCATCACAATAGATGCTCACCAGAACGGTAGCCGGACAAGCCCAAACCCCCTCTGTGGTGTCCAAACAAAGCAGTGGCTTTCCCAGTAAACGGTCCCAGGCTGAATCGATCTACTGCCATGTGAATTCTAGGCGAACACTTTACCACTGTACTAGCCAGGAAGCTAGAAGGAGCAATCAGATATTTCAATACCTCCGCCATTGAAGATTATCAGCATTTGAATTCAAATCTACGGTCCAAGCAATCCCTATTTCATATGTTGACTGTGAATGAATGTACACCCCGCAACAAAACCGGTGTCGATTTGCCAGACCTGATTTGGAGAGATCATGCCGTTCTTACCCTGAAAGGTGGCCGATGTTTAAACAAACAAGACATCGTTTGATGGTTCGAATGTGAGGGTTAGAAAAATTACCAATAGCACTCGAAGAAATGCGATGATTAATACATAATTATACGAAGGCACTTCCCCCAATTTTCATGGGTAGCCGACATCAAAAAATGAAACAAAACAAAAAGGGGACCTCTACTCTCTTCGTTCCTCCCAGCCTGACAAGGGACTCAACCGAGTTCAGCTGGTACTGCTAGGGTGCCAAACCCCATCCTCCCCCGTTATCAACCACAGATGAAGCTTCATAATGCTGAATCCCCAACTGCTGCTACCTCCGTGCTCATCTAAGGCACCGCAAGAAGCAGCAGGGCGTACCGGAACTGCGTCACATCGCTCATCCTTCATTACTATTTCTAGAACGCTCCCTTGCCTCTCTCACATCTATCCTCCTATCACCCAGAGCTTTCTTCACTCCATCCATCCACCCAAACCTTGGCCTTCCTCTTGTACTTCTCCCATCAACTCTTGCATTCATCACCTTCTTTAGCAGACAGCCATTTTCCATTCTCTCAACATGGCCAAACCACCTCAACACATTCATATCCATTCTAGCTGCTAACTTATTTCTTGCACCCGTTCTCACCCTCACCACTTTGTTTCTAACCCTATCTACTCGAGATACACCAGCCATACTCCTGAGACACTTCATCTCAAACACATTCAATTTCTATCTCTCCGTCAATTTCATTCCCCACAACTCCGATCCATACAACACAGTTGTTACAATCACTTTCTCATATAGAACTCTCTTTACATTCATGCCCAACCCTCTATTTTTTACTACTCCCTTAACTGCCCCCAACACTTTGCAACCTTCATTCACTCTCTGACGTACATCTGCTTCCACTACACCAAGTACTTAAACTGATCCACCTCCTCAAGTAACTCTCCATTCAACATGACATTCGACCTTGCACCACCTTCCCTTCTCGTACATCTCAAAACCTTACTCTTACCCACCTTAACTCTTAACTTCCTTCTCTCACACACCCTTCCAAATTCTGTCACTAGTGGGCCAAGCTTCTCTTCTGTGTCTGCAACCAATACAGTATCATCAGCAAACAACAAATGATTTACCTCCCATTCATGGTTATTCTCGTCTACCAGTTTTAATCCTCGTCCAAGCACTCGAGCCTTCACCTCTCTCACCACTCCATCAACCTACAAGTTAAACAACCACGGCGACATCGCACATCCCTGTCTCAGCCCCACTCTCACCGGAAACCAATCACTCACTTCATTTCCTATTCTAACACATGCTTTACTACCTTTGTAGAAACTTTTCACTGCTTGCAACAACCTTCCACCAACTCCATATAACCTCATCACATTCCACATTGCTTCCCTATCAACTCTATCATACGCTTTCTCCAGATCCATAAACACAACATACACCTCCTTACCTTTTGCTAATTATTTCTTGCATATCTCCCTAACTGTAAAAATCTGATTCATACAACCCCTACCTTTTCTGAAACCACCCTGTACTTCTAAGATTGCATTTTCTGTTTTATGATTAATGATATATATATATATATATATATATATACATATATATATATATATATATACACACATATATATATATATATATATATATATTAGAGAGATAAAGAGGTCTCATCGCTTATTCCTATAAGAAATGCAATCGTTTTCGATAATAGCGATCGAAAAGTATAATCAAACTGATATATTTTAATTCCTTAATACTTTTCTTCATAGAACATCTTTAAATAATGTGGGAACTGACTATTCCAATTAATATACGTCAGAATGATATAGCCTTCGCTTGCAATATCCTAACAGATTCTCTCTCTCTCTCTCTCTCTCTCTCTCTCTCTCTCTCTCTCTCTCTCTCTCTAACCATTAGTTAGATAAGGACACACTTTTTTATGTTATTTGGATATGTCCAAGGATCACACAAGACTGGTAACTACTTTGCAAGCTTCGGCTGGATTTGCATTTCTTTTGGGGGAAAATCACAAGTTCCAAAGATGTTCAATAACTACCTAAAAACACAAGCATACCTAAACCACGCGTGATATTGGTTGATTTTCAGGCGGTCCCGGATCACGAGGTTTATTTATTTATTTTTTTTTTTTATCAAATCGCCTTTTGATTATGGATGGTTTGTTACTTCACTGCCCCCCCCCCCCCCCGGCATATTCCCTTTTATTGAATCGTAACAGCGGTAAGGAACCAATGTCTTATTTTATTTCATGAACGCTCATAGCGATCAGTGGTTCTTAACCTTTTTTTTAAATGCATGCTCTCTTTTCAAATCAGCATAAAATTCTTGCACACCGAAGTGCTGAAATACAAGATAAAAAATGCGTAAATGCTAGAATATAAAGTTGATCTTATGTGTATTAAATGAAAAATCGCTTCTAGGACAAATGCTGTATT
>NC_090736.1:28688060-28698800 GCF_036898095.1 Palaemon carinicauda
AAGTCTAACTAGGACCCGTAAAGGAATGCCTACAGTGCTCAGCGTGAGGCACACTGACGATAATATTTTCTGACGGGGAGACAGGTATTTGTGTATCCGTCTACTTGATCAAATAATTCTTGTAAATCATCTATGGATCTTAATGAAAACTTTGTTAAGGGGATTTAAAAAAAGATTATGGGCATAAGATTTAAAAACGTTAATTAGTTTTAGAAACATTTGGATGAAATGAGGATTCCATATAAGTTTTGAGGAAAGAGGGCCAGCGGTTAATTAGGGAATGATTCATTTTGAGACTTACAAATTGTTTACGGATTTCATTTAAATTTTGTGGACTGTGGGTGAAGTGTTAATAAGGACTTTATTGTTTATACGTTTCTTTAGGATAAGAATATATATATATATATATATATATGTATATATACGTATATATACACACACACACACATATATATACATATATATATATATATATTATATATATATATATATATATATATATATATATGAATTGACATACGAAGAATGTTTGATAGTGACTAATGGCATAGAAAAACAATAAAAGATGAAAGATAATGGACATGTCAGAGGCCTTTGATCTGCAGTGGACAAGTAACGGTTGATAATGATATCTATGTATGTATGTATATATATATATATATATATATATATTTATATATGTATATATATATATATATATATATAAAATATATATATATATATATATACATATATATATATATATATATACGTATATATATATATATATATATATGTATACATATTATATAATATATATATATACGTGTATATATATATATATATATATATTCATGTGTGTGTGTCTATGTGCAATGTATATGTTTGTATTTATTTATATGTACGAGAGTGTAACTATAACAATTAATTGTAATTTCAACTCTCTGAATAATGGAAGAGTCCTTTTTTATTTGCTCATCATTGTCCTTTTGTTTATAAAATAAAATTTGTACACTTATGTCATCTAAATTTCAATTTACATTATAATGTATATAGGAATTGCCCAAGTATATGACATTTATTCCGGCTGTTAACATGATGCCAATTTGTTTTATGTTTTAGTCTCTAGAGCTTTTCCAGGAACATGGAAAACCACTCTATATACTTTTCCATAAAATACAGATATGAAGTGAATGCTAATGTATTTATTATTTATTGTTCATTTATTTTTCATTTATTAAATAATAGTTTCCGTTTTCAGGACATTAATTCACCTTTAATTCCGCCATCAAATTTTTTATTATTGATCTTCTTTGCCTAAATGTAGATGTAGATTGTAATAAGTGGGAATATATTACTCCTATGGCATACAAAAATCATATTATGGTTACATAATAACATAAAAGGAATATATTTCGATATAAGATTAATCTGAATAAATGGAATTTTTCTATGAACATTGATTCCCCTAACATGAGGAAGAATAAAACATACTTGGTAGTTGCTCCTAAATTTGTGTTATGTAATAGTTTTAGCTACCATGTTAGGCGATATATCTGAGTTATCCATGTTTGCCAGCGGTTATGTAAGTGGATGAGCGACTTGGTTTGCCAACGGTTATGTAAGCGGATGAACAACTTGGTGGAATAGCGAGAACTTTGGGTGTGGAGGGAATGGCCCCCTAGATCTCAATGAAGTCACTAGCAGTAGGGGGATAGATTGGGTTTAAGGCGATAGATAGGATGTCTTTAGGGCCTTTACTCCTGATGCCTAGGGGACGATCTTACTGGAATTAACATAGATCGATAGGGGTTACTTGTCTTAGGCACTGTGAATCACAAGGAACTATTTATCCTCTAATGAATTTAGTCAATGAATAATTTTTGAGGCCTTTAGCGCCTATAGGCGTAAGAGGAGATGATGATGTGATGGTGATGAATAGTTCTAGCTTCAAATCAGCAACAGGATTTGAGGAAAGATACTAAATTGCAAATACTTCCTTCCTCCACTCAAAGGCCAACAGAGGAAACTGTATGAACAGGTGCATTGCATTTCAATTCTAGTCTCGCATATGTGTTTACTAATATATGCATAGTCCCTTCCTATGCAAAGATATCTTAACGTGGTAAAAGGGTGTTTGTATGGCCTTGAGCAGCAATGCTGTACTAGTCAGGGGCATCCATACTAGTTTGATTGCCTATGAGCTATCATCACCAATCCGCACAGTCCAGCGTAGTGATGGAAATGGCGACACCCTAGACATGACTAAGGATATGTCTAAGTCCTTTGTCCTGCAGTGGACTAGAAATAGCTGAATTTGTTGTTGGTGTTGTTATTGTTGTTGTATGTATAATCACTGACAAGAAGCGATTGCACTTATGACCAACATTTAAAAGAAAGCTGGCGTGTTTGTTATCGTTATAAGGAAATCGAAGTACTAAATTCTATTCTTGAAATGCAAGAAAAAGAAAGTACCTTATTTCTCCGAGCGTTCGCGGCTTACATCAAATTTATAAATGTGAACCACTTTCTATATCCTCTGTAATGTCTGTCTTTATCAACCAAAATTTCACCTTTTCTAACACTTAAATGGCAAAAGAGGACAATATGTATTTGATGACTTGTTAATGGCTACCATAACTGATTAATAGATAAGAGTATTAAAAATTAGAGTGAAATGTAAAACTCTGACTGGCACCATTCATAAACAAAATGACTTCAAATGTAACTACTGTATAAATGTTCTATAAACTCTGCGAACATACGAAAATTAATACTGAGCCACAGATGAACAAAGAACAATACCTCTTCCATATGTAAATATAAAATTGGACACAGAAGGCCATGGTACAACTTGCTTCGAAAAAGTGCACCCTGCGAAACCCTTACTTCCCAGCGAGAAACCATACAGATAGAGTAAGAAGAGATGGTAGAGGTAATGGGGGGGGGGGGGGCAAAACACACTTTTCCACGCAGTGAGGGTGTGGCTGGTTGCCTTGCTTCAGAAAAAGGTGTAGCAGCAATCCATGTGTCCAACCTGTACCTGACGCCTATAAACACGGCTCAAGACCAGAAGTAAATATTTACAATGATTATTTAATATTCGGATAGCAATAGAGAAAAGAGTTTTCCATATTCAAAGCAGATAGACTGCATTTCCCATATAACGATTGATTACTAAAGGATTCTGCAGGACCCGTAAAAATGTGGTAATTGACGAGTCACCAATAGGGATAGCTTCGACTTCAAACACACTGAATTCATTTATGGGCACATCAAGGTCCTCATCAGCTTCAGGTATTAATCAAATTAATCCCTTCATATATCCTACTCATAACCTCATTAAAGTGTTCCATCCAACGTTGTCTTATATCATCTTATGTTGCTATAACAGAGCCAACTCTCTTTTTGATGGGGGTATGCTTCTTCTTCTTTGCCTCAGTCAAGATTTCCTTAATAATTAAACGAGAAATTCTTACACAATAGTCAGTTCCTGAATTCACAGCAAAGTCAGCCTCGCCTGCTCTACTGTCTAAATATACTCTCCAGTCACGCCTGGCTTTTCTTTTGACCTCACTATCAATACTGGAATACTCAACATGGTCTATTTTGTGATTTTCACTACTTCCTCGAAAACTTTCAACAATCAATTTCTGTCTTTGTCTCCTTTTTATAGTATCCCAAGTATCATTTGATATCCATGGCTTATTCCTAGTAACTATATAGCCAAACACTTGTTCTTTATTATATAGAGGAGATGAGCTTAGAAAGAAATTATTCTTTTGCCTGTTACAATCATATGCATGAGCATTATTTTTGGCATTAAAAAGCGTAGTTTTGAAGAGGTATCTAGAAAAAGAATATGGTTTATTCTATGATAACTTTTTCAATACTAATGTACACTTTCATTTAATTCCAAAAAATTTGGCAAAGGTATTATAATGAGACTGCCGTTGCTAATGATTTAAAAGCATTGTAGTACCTTATATCACTGTCTTGCCCCGAGCATAGATGAGTCAACAAAAAATTTCAACATCTGATTAGCAGAATTAGGAGAAAACTATACACGAATAAATATACACGGACAAACACACATACACACATATAATATACACAAATATATATATATATATATATATATATATATATATGATGCGTTTTTTATTTTTCCTAAAAGAATTATCATTCAGCGAGGCATAACCTCGTTCTACAACGCCACGTTAGGTCTGAAGTTAATGAAGCCAGGGACTCGTAATACCCAGAAAAGGCATGAAAATCCAATTACTTGGTAAATGCATCATACAGCTGTTGCTTTTGTTCCTTTAGGCTTTAACTTCCGGAAAATACATTTTATGTTCGTTCATAACTGCAAGAGTTTAAGTACATTCATGGAAGTGAATATTCATAACTGTTCACAATATTCAAGAAAGTTGCTCAAATACCGGAAGTGTTTCATGTGCTTGTGTGTGTATATATATATATATATATATATATAGGTGTGTGTGTGTGTGTGTGTGTGTTTAAATATATATATATATATATATATATGTATATATATATATATATATATATATATGATTGCAACTGAGTAACTTTATTACGACACATGAGTATATATACACACTAAGTCCCGGTAAGAAGGTCACAAAATACAAACATGCTATTTCTTGTTAAAACCGGCAACCGTTTCTGTTAACAGCTAACAATGAAGTAGGCAGACAGGTTATTACAAGTTGCTGTCAGTGCGAGGGAGAGAGAGAAGATGCAAAGGATATATACAAAATAGGAAAATATCGTTACTATGTATGCTCGTCTAACACACGGGTGGTACATTCCTCCCCTGTAAAAATTACATACTTTATATGTTAAATAGGGCTCCCTGATCTAGAGAGGTGAACTGTAGTTATGTCCTCTGGCAGGAGATAAGCAGGTTTTAGAGGATTAATGGAGACTTAGTCTACTTTGCCACGAATGTTTTGCAGGAATGAATTCGGATTGGGTCGGATCACAAGGAAAGGGCCTGTTTAAGGGGGCATTAGTGGTGGCTTGCTAGTGTTGTTTCGTAGGAAGACTTGTGTTGCAGAGTGCAAATCTGTCGGGTATGTGATGTTTCGCTGGGGGCTTGTAAGTCTGGCCGCATGGAGTAAATTTCCCCACTTTGTGACGTATGTGTTAGATATCGTTGGAGGAGGTTGCAGAAGGAAAAAATTCGGCAAGGACGACCAACGGGTCGCCATACACCATTTCTGCTGCCGAGACGTCCAGGGCGTCTTTAGGAGTGGTCCATAGTCCCAGGAAGACCCAGGCAAGTGGAGTAAACCAGTTGGAGTCCTTGCAGCGGGAAATGAAAGCTGTTTTGAGGGTGCGATGAAAACATTCAACCATTCCACTCGCAGCGGGGTTGTTTGCAGCTGTCTGATGTAGAGTGATGCCCAGGAGATTTGCTAATGATGTTCACAATTGAGAGGTGAAAGTGGTACCCCTGTCAGAAGTAATATGCTCAGGGATACCAAATCTTACTACCCATCCTGAGAGTAAGACAGATTTACATGAAGTGTAGTTGCAGTTTCCATGGGAATGGCTTCAGGCCATCAAGTGGAGCGATTGATGACGGTAAACAGGTAATGATGTCCTTCTGATGTCGGTAGGGGGCCTACAACGTCGACATGAATGTTGGCGAAATCACGCTGAGGTTAAGGAAAGGTGCCCACTCCTGACTCCGTCTGTCAATGTACTTCGGAAGTTTGGCAAGAAGTAGAGGCACGGACCTAATCCTTAGCATCCTTAGTATTGCCATGCCAAATGAACTTCAGAAGCTGTGCAATAGAAAAGTGTGAGGGATGTGAAAGGCCGTGAATGAAATGAAACACTTGTCAGCGCAAGGGATCAGGAATCCACGGTCACGGTCTACCAGTATTGATGTCACAGAGGAGAGTAGTGTTGTAATCGTATAGGGGGACGCATTCCCAGCGGAGGGATGTGCAGGATGTCCTACGTGCTTGATACTCTGGATCCTGTCGTTAGGCTTCTGCCAAGGAGTTGTAATCCAATCCTAGTTGAACAGTGGCCAACACGTTTCTTGATAGGGCATCGGCAACGGGATTCATTTTCCCAGAGATGTGTTGAACGGTGCAATTGTATTCAGCCACGGTGGAGAGATGTCGGCATTGATGGTCGGACCAGGCGTCAGACTGTTAAGTGAAGGCGTGAACCAAAGGCGTCAGGTCTGTGCGAATGACGAAGGGGTTCTTTCTAAGAAATGGCGAAAGTGACGGACAGTCAAGTGCACTGCCAGTAATTCGCGATCCTGCCTTGGACAGTTTTCTGCTGAAGAAGGACAATTGGCAGGGCAAGCGGTTGACCTCCTGTTCGAGTATTGCATCAATAGCGACATTGCTGGCATCGGTGGAGAGAATGAGAGGGGCATGTGGCACGGGAAAAGTGAGAGCAGCAGCAGATGATAGGGCATTTTTTTTCGTTGATGAAGGCCGCTTCTTGAAGGGGACCCCACTTCAAGTCTTCTGTCTTGCCCTTGAGGGAGGCGTAAAGGGGAGCAAGAGTGGTGGCAATGGCTGGCAGAAAATATTGATAATAGTTGATCATGCCCAAGAATTCCTGCAGTTCTGTGACTGTCGGGGGAGTGGAGAAGTTCTGAAAGGCTGCTACCTTTTCAGAGAGGGGAAGGACTCATTCAGGAATGATGCAGTGCCCTAAGACCGACATTTCATTGGCTCCAAAGTTGCACTTATCGTACCAGACTACAAGGCCGTTTTGCTGCAGGCACTCAAGCACGATGCGCAGGTGACGAAGGTGTTCCTCTTTTAAGGAAGAGAACACAAGTATGTTGTCCATGTAACATACACAGAAGGGGAGGTCCCCTAAGATGCCATCCATGAGATGTTGAAAAAGTGGCCCCAGCATTATGAAGGCCAAAACAGGAGTAATTGAAGGTTTATGTACCGAAGGGAGTGGTGATGTCAGTCTTGGGGATATCTTCTGGGTTCATAGGCACCTGATAATACCCCTTTAGCAGGTTGATGGTGGGGAAAACCTTCGCTTTGTGCAGGTAGGAGGTCACATCGGTGATGTTTGTGAAGGGGTAAGTGATCTAGTTCTGTTTACATGTTTAGGTGCCTGTAATCCCCACACGGACGGAGGGAGCCATCTTTCTTCAGGACGATGTGTAAGTGTGACCACTATTGGCTGGAGGCCTCCTGGCAAAGGCCCGTTTCTTCCATTTCACAGAACGTCTGTTTGGCAGCTGCCAATCGATCCGGTGCCAGACGTCTAAATTTGGTGAAGACTGCGGGTCCTGTCGTCTTGATATGGTGATAAATACCGTGTTTGACAGGAGCCGTGGACGTTTGGTGAAGTTCTGGATGGAAAACTTCTGGGTTTGACGAGAGGAGTTGGGCGTACGCATCCGTGGGTGCTCTGATGTGGAGAGTGAGGTTGGAGGGGGGCGGATTGAAGAGGTGTCGACAAGTACGAGTCTGCGTTGACCAATCGTCGGTAGGCGACATCGACCAGAAGGTGAAAATGAGAGAGGAAATACACAATGAAGATTAGCAATGTGGTGTTAGGAACGAGAAACTTCCAATTAAATTTGCCATTTCCAGACGATAATGTGAGGTTCTCGTAATGGTAAGTGGGTATCAGATCAGTTGGCAGCTACCAGACGGACGTCGGTAGACTTAGACAGACTATGTTGTACCCTGAAGAGTTCCCTTGGCAAAAGAGAACAATAAGCACCCGTGTCTACCAAAAATCGCACGCCCATTCCTGCATCATGTAAAAAAGAAAAGATTAGAAACACAGGAGGCCACCGGCACGAACGATGGCCTACTTGCATGTTTTTTAGCCCCTGACGTTTGTTCGCGGCAGGCCCGAATCTGGAGTGGTAGTAGCAAAACTGCTGTCACTGGGCGGCACTAAGTGGCTGTAGAAGTCGTCGGTTGGGGCGCGAGCGAGTGGTGGGTGATGCTTAGCTTTATCACCACTCCGGCTTATCACGGGGTAGGCGTGTGTCCTACGGCATTTACGTCAGCTTCGGCTGGCGACGGCGAGTACTGTTGCAGAACGTACGTTTTGAGGGTGTCATCCACTATTGGAGTGTCTCCTTGTTCAAAAGCCAGTCAGAGATTTCGGGGAAGGTGTCCTCAAGTATCGCCGCGAGAACATAATCTGCTTTGGTCATTGAGCAAGTCACGCCCTTGATGCGGAACTGGACTTCTGCGTGCTGAAAATAACAAAACCCCTCTCCGCTGGCAACAACGAAAGTTTGAATGGGGCAGCGCCAACATCCGTTGAGTCCGCCATAGCAACAGTGATGGTGGGAAGGCGGGAGGTGTGAGTCCCACTCTGGGGTCACCAATGTGACGGGCCAAGAGTAGGGTTGTGAGTCAAAGGAGAGATGAATGCAACTGAGTAACTTTTTTATGACACATCAAGGATATATACACACTAGGTCCCGGTAAGGTAGTCACAAAACATGAACATGCTATTTCTTGTCAAACCGGGCAACCAGTTTTGTTAACAGTTAACAATGAAGTAGGCAGACAGGTTATTACAATTTGCTATCAGGGGGAGGGGAGAGCGAAGATACAAAGGATAATATATACAAAGACGGAGAAATGTTGTTACTCTGTACACTTGTGTGACACATGGGTGGTACAGATATGACATACGGCAAGGCTTACAGAGGGCAATGTACGTGTTTGGCATTGTCTGTAATGGTTTTGTTTGGTGAAATGACATGGGAGGTCTTAAAATTGCGCTATATCTACTGTTTTTTCATGGTAATCTGTATTTATCTAATTTGTTAATCTTTATTCTTCTATTTCACTTTTTCTCTTAACTCGTTATATCGTCATTTGAAATTTTCTCACTAGTCGTTAACCTGAGTGATTCCTCTATAGATGTTTGTATACGTTGAATAATAATAATAATAATAATAATAATAATGATAATGATAATACTCTACCTCATACGTGTAAAGCCTGCCTGACACTTGCGCGCATTTTTGCGTGCCAGTGCATGCCACTTTGTGGCACGCACTGGGTCTCTTCCCGCACTATTCACGACCAGTTCACTACACGTTCACGCATAGTTCACGACAAGTTCATGCCATGTTCACGCGATGGCACGAATTGGCACGCCTAGTTCACGACAAGTTCACGTCACGTTCACTCATCTTTCTGCATCATTCCGCATCGTTCACACATCGTTCACGCCAGCTCACGAATTGGCCACTCCATATAAAAACGGGGCTTCTACAACCCGAGGACATTCTAGGATTGGCTTCGGAAGAGACAACAATGCTTTCTGTTAGAGACACCATTACATTGAGAAGAAACGTATCTTTTTCGCTTGTATTTTTTGTTGCCCTTTATTTTTGTTTCAATAAGAAAGCATTTGATTTACATATAAATAGCAGACATAAAATATGTACACGTATTAAGAAAGCATATTATTTTAACATTAAAAGCAGCAAACATGAAAAGTTTTTAGGCGGTTGATTTTGAGGTAATAGAGAAAAAAGTGTGTTGAAATAAGAGATCATTTTATTTTTACATTAAAATAGCAAACAGAGAAAATTTGTTTTGCTCTTCATTTTAAGGTAATAAAGAAGAATAAGTATGTTGATGAAATAAAACATCATTTTATTTTTACATTCAAACAGCAAACTTAAAAATTTCTTGTGTTTATTTTTCAGTTCATTTTTGTTTAAAACAAAAGTTTTGGCTCTTGATTGGTAATAGAGGAAAATAAGTGTGTGCATGAAATAAGACACCATTTTATTTTTACATTCAAACAGCAAATAAAAACAATTATTAGGTTTATATTTTTCTTTCCTTTTCATTATTTTTTTTCGTTTCCTTTTTGTTTCTCTTCATTATAAAGTTATAGAAATAGTTTGAAATAAGATATAATTTTTTTTCACATTAAAACAGCAAATATAAAAATTTATTAGTTTTATTTTTTTTTCCTTTTCATTAATTTTTTCGTTTCCTTTTTGTTTCTCTTTATTATAAAGTTATAGAAATAGTTTGAAATAAGATATAATTTTTTTTTTCACATTAAAACAGCAAATATAAAAATGTATTACGTTTATTTTTCTTTCCTTTTCATTAATTTTTTGGTTTCCTTTTTGTTTCTCTTCATTATAATGTTCACGCCACTTCCCGCATCGTTCACTCCAGTTCACGCCAGTTCCCGCACTGTTCACTCCAGTTCACCCCAGTTTGCGCATCGTTCACGACTATTTCACGACTCTTTTGTGCGTGCCAATGCGTGCCACAAACTTTAAACATTTCAAAGTTCTGGGCACGCATGGCACTCATGCCACGTATCGTTCTCGCACTAATCACGACAATTTCACGACTCGTTCACGCGAGTTTGCGCATCAATGCGTCCCGGTGCGTGCCATGAATTCGTGCAAGTGTCAGGTACCCTTAAGGTTGTAAACAAACATGTCTTTGTCCCTGGAATGGATTTTATCCGGGAGTTGATTCTTACCAAAAAGTTTATGCTTTGCCTAGGCTTGCATCCGTCCGTCTGCCACATATAACATGGGCACAGCATCTATTTTTCAAAAACAAAATCCAAGATTTCCGCAAAGTTTGGTTCTGAAAGAATAAACTGACACAGCTTTGCGAATATAAACCACGGTAGTGCGGCGGGGAATAAATCCCTGGAATTCGATGTAATTTGCAACGGAGATAACATTTCTTCATCGTTATGTTTTCACAATTTCTTACC
>NC_090736.1:28704300-28726800 GCF_036898095.1 Palaemon carinicauda
TGGGACGCTAAGGAGACGTTGCAAGTAGCGCTGTGTTTAGCAAAACAGAAAACTGTTGGCAACGCTGCCTGTAAAACAGTCTTTTAAACTTGTAAACAAGAGGCCAAAAGCATTTTTATTAATTTTTACGCAGTGGTGTTGAGAAAATAATAATGTTTTCCTGTACAGAAATAAGTAAAACTAATTGAACTGCTTTTAATCAAGGGTTTACAAGCTATAAGCACAACAACAATGTTCTACATGTAACGTTGCAAACAGTTCATCATTAGTTAGACACAGCCTTACCCGCTACAATACACAAATATCAGGCATCTGCTTGCCGGAATTAATGAAGGCAAATGTACCATATATATTGTAAAAATCTTTATCAAAAAGGCAGAAGACTTGATGAAGTAATAAAGACACAACCAGTCCGGGTTTTCTCAGTATTTTCATTTTCATTGTATCTAAGCATCACAAGTTTCTGTGAATTTCACGCATATATATATATATATATATATATATATATATATATATATATATATATATATATATATATATATATATAGAAATATAGAAATATATACATACACACACACACACACACACACACACACATATATATATATATATATATATATATATATATATATATATATATATATATATATATATTATATATATATATATATATATATATATATATATATATATAGTGTGTGTATTAATTTCACACTGATTACTCCCAGATATTGACTAACAACTACTGAACAGTAACTCAACTTACTTAGATCAAATATCGTATAATAAATTTTAACAGACCCTGCTTCAAATTCTCCAGCTAACCATCAGACCATAAGTACGAATTTACAAACTCTCTCTCTCTCTCTCTCTCTCTCTCTCTCTCTCTCTCTCTCTCCTCTCTCTCTCTCTCTCTCTCTCTCTCTCCTTTCATTTCACGTAAAGTTACAACCAGAGTCTCATAAACATTCCTCAATATAACCAGATCTTCAATTATTCTTCTTCATTACCTTCAGTCATTTCGTTCCAAGGATTACCAGGTTCGCCATTTTGCAACCTCTCCATTAATAGGAAACAACGGTTTTCGATAATTAGTGTAATTTTCACAGCCCCAGATAAGAACGAGATTATTGATCGACGTTTTCTTATTAGAAAGAAAATTAGGGTTTGCTCTAAGATGATGATCAGACATGATTAGGAATAGAATTTCCAAGTGGTATTTACGGGTTAGTGTCTAGTATCACATAAAGATTTTAAATACACATATACAGTATATCCAGATGCACACACACACACACACACACACACACATATATATATATATATATATATATATATATATATATATATATATATATATATATATACATATATATATATATATATATATATATATATATATATATATATATATATATATATATATATATATATATATATATATATATATATATATATATATATATTCATATATACATATACGTGTATATATATATATATATATATATATATATATATATATATGTGTGTGTGTGTGTGTGTGTGTGTGTGTGTGTGTGTGCGTGTATGTGTGTCTGTGTGTGTGTCTGAGCGCGCATTTGGATATACTGTATACGTTCTGAAAATTCTTTATCGGATACTAGAAAAGGTTGGCTGAATGTTATGAAAGGTTGCTGAATTTTGAGGCTAATAAGGAGGCAGATATAATTGCTTTTGCAGGTGTTGAGGTGCCAGTGATGAGAGAAGAGAATGAGAGAGAGATTACAAGAAAGGGAGTGAAAAGAGCACTAGGTGGAACGAAAGTAAGAAAAGCACCTAATATGGATGGTGTGAGGGCTGAGATGGTAAAGAAAAAGGGTGTGACTATACTGGAATGATTGGTGAGATTGTTTATCATATGTTTCATCTTGTCATTGGCGCCAGTAGGGTGTGTGTGTGTGGCCATATAAATCCGGATCTAAAACTTGCAATACAATTCCGGATCTAAAACTGGTAATAGGAATCCGGATCTAAAACTTGCCATCCAGATCTCGAACTGAAAAATGCAACTCTGGAAAGGTCTTGAAACTATGTCACTGAGGCTGGATTTCAGTCTCGATTTAAAACAGTTTATTCCGACACGGATATCTAACTAGCATATTGCATCTGGATTTCAAACTGGGGATTCTATTTTAGATTCAACACTGATAATGCAGATATTGATTAAAAACTGGAAGTTCGGTCGATGATCCAAAACTAACTACTTTAATATTGACTAAAAATACAGAAAAGTATTTAGAGCTAGTAATCTGTACCTGGATTTTAAACTGATGGATTGGATGACATCATAAATTTAGATGTAAAAACTGCCAATAGACGACTGAATTTAAACTTGCATTTAGCCTACAGGTGTTAAACTAAAAAAAAATATCTATATACTTTATGCAATTCACTACAAACCCTAAAACTGAAAAAACCAAAGCTGGATCAAGATATAAGTAACTTTCCTTCAATTAATACAACATGATCTTTATATCTTAGACTGAAATGTTCAAAGGTTTGGTCGTTATATTTCTCTCATATTAAAAGGAGAGGAAAAGAGAATTATGTCAAGAATTTAGAAATGAATATGAAAAGTTGAGTAATAAAGGAAAGCATTTTAGGCATTTCTCTTGACCTCATCTCTAAATATGAGGACCACATACCATTATGAAGTGATTTACTGTTAATAAAAAATGACTGGCATTTCTCGGGCAACAGCGCAATAGACCTTTTGCTCGACCTTGACCTTTAACCTTAACATATATTAATTACCGTGCATCTTCATACACTGAAGTCTCTATGACAAAGATGTCCAAACTTATGGCTGATTACGTGAATACATTTTGCTTGACAGTGACCTCGACCTTTGATCTTGACCTTCCAAAATTTAATCATTTTCAACTTTTTACATAAGAGTTAATCCCTGCAAGTTTCATTAGTCTATGGTTAAAATTGTGACCAGGATGGTGTTCATTAACAAACACACGTAAACAAACACACAAACAGGGGGTAAAACATAACCTCCTTCCAACTTCGTTGGCGGAGGTAAATATATACACAAAAATAATTTCATATTACTGGTTTAGTAAAACAAATAGTTAAAGGTACCTTTTGCTAAAAAAAAGAAAAAAATATTAGGTAAATATTAGGAATAATGGTAAGACAACGAAAAAAGGAGAAATAATCAAATGAAAACTGATGATTGTAAATATGCAATTTCAAAAGATAAAGCCGATGATATTAGCGATTTCAAGAAAAAATATTGGACACTTTTCCCTTTTGTTCATGTGTCGGTCCTTAGCCAAGGCAAGGGTTGATGACTGTATTCTAATGTCCCTCATCTTGAAGCAATAACAAAGAATCATTAATCAAACAAGTATTTGCAGTTCTGTTATAGCGCAATCAAGGGGAATCTAGAATGTATATGAGAGACCTCAAATACTGTAGGAAAACATTTCGAAAGACAATTGATCTAAATAAACAAATCGCATTGGATATGTTTAATGAGTATCTAAATTAAAAAAAAAATATATTTGATCTCTGATGATTGATGTTGAAAGGCAGGTTTGGTGATATAATTGTGAGCGACTACAGGAAAATATATATAGGAAGATGGACAGATAATAAATATACATCATATTAGAGAGAGAGAGAGAGAGAGAGAGAGAGAGAGAGAGAGAGAGAGAGAGAGAGAGAGAGAGAGAGAGAGAGGCACGCTTTTCTGTAATACGACGTTTGACCTTATTGAATAATGAGGATTTCCATTTAAAAAATTGTAATCACTGGCAGTTGAATTATTAGTTTTTTTTTTTTTTTTTTTACTATAGTTTATTAACTTGAAACACGCTTTTAAATTCCTGTATCAGATAAATGTATATGATCATGACATATTACAAGCATTATGACTAACACCCTAATCAAAATACGATATTGTATCGTGAACTACATTAAATTACTACATAACTCGGAGCCTTTGTAGGGTGACGGTCAGATCCGTTTTCATTCATAGAAAATGGGAATATTATAAAGGGGTGGACTGTGGCCGTCATTCTAAAATCGAGTTCGTAGAAAACTGGAATATTCTGAACTGTGGCCGTCGTTCTAAAAACGATTTTCGCGGGAGAAGTTAACTTAAAAAAACCCACCTAACCTATGCTAAAAGCCGTGTCCTTACCCAGGGGGCTTCCCCCCCCCCCCCGGACACCCTCCCCCCCTGACCTACTACGGGAGCGAGAAGATTCTTGGCCGGAGTAAGAACTCGAGCCACAAATTTTCAGATAATTTAGGGTTTTCAGCAAAAAACATAAAAGTGTGCGTTTAAACACATATATAAGATCCGTAGACCATTTCCAAACGTTTTTATTCTATACAAGATAACAGTCGGAGCGATAATAAGCAAATTAGGACGCTTGGCCGTAGCGCTACAAACTACCCCATAACTCATTTCGTGTGTGTATTCTTAAAATACCAATCAACTTACAATAAAAGGTAACAAACATGACATACAGTAAACACTGAAGCTGACCCACAAAAATATAAATTCCAATATAAGAAAAAAAAAAATATGAAATTCATATACTTAGTGTCAACTATAATCTTAATTAATATCTTTCTTTTTAAATTACTTTGAAATTCAATTGCAAAACTAAGTGATAATGACGGTTTGATTTCTTGGTAACACAGCAAAACATAAATCAAAACAAAACATAAAAAGTAAAATAAGAAAACTTTTGTACTATGAAATGTTCATTAAAGTTGGTCCTTAATGACCACTGAAAAGTGACCTTCGAGTTACCCCTTGAATAAATAGATCATAATGACACACACACATACATACATACATACATACATACATACATACACATATTCACATATATACATATATACGTACATATACATATATATATATATATATATATATATATATATATATATATATATATATATATGTATATATATATATATATAAATATATATATATAAATATATATATATATATATATATATATATATATATATATATATATATATATATATATATATATATATATATATATATATATATGAACATCATCTCCTCCTACGCCTATTGACGCAAAGGATCTCATATTTCACCAGTCATCTCTATCTTTAGCTTTTAAATAATTACTTCTCCAATCATCATCTCCTGCTTCACGATATATATATATATATATATATATATATATATATATATATATATATATATATATATATATATATATATATATATATATATATATATATAAATATATATATATATATATATATATACCAAATAAAATAAGTACGATTTTACTTTACAAACACGTGAATATGGAACGCAAAAGGACAATTATGAGAGCCATAATTGACCTGATGCATAGTTCATTAGCCAAAAGAACTTTAATATATATATATATATATATATATATATATATATATATATATATATATATATATATATATATATATATAAGGATCAGATTTACCAACTCTGTTGTTAAAAAACTTTTTTCTTATAAACTAAAATGGTTCTCATTAAGCGGATCAGCGTTAAACCAATAATCAGAAAGCGTTTTTATATACTTTTTTATCATAACTAACGGGAGTCAGGTGTATTACTTTCTGAATCAAATTACCTAGCAGCTATTTTGCATAATTGATAAAGATTAAGTTTTCTTCATCTTTTTTAAGAGCTGATAATATTCTCGCTATTGGCTGGAGTTTATGAGTTGCCATGTGTGCAATTTGTTTCAAGAGAGAGAGAGAGAGAGAGAGAGAGAGAGAGAGAGAGAGAGAGAGAGAGAGAGAGAGAGAGAGAGTGAGAGAGAGAGAAAGAGAGAGAGATTGAAAAGATATATATTTATATATATGAATATATATATATATATATATTTATATATATATATATATATATATATATATATATATATATATATATATATATATATATATATATATATATATATATATATATATATATATATATATATATATATATATATATATACTGAAACAACTACTTTTAAGTTATTAAATTATTTCTTAATTAAATTCTACAATGATACAATTCACTGCCACATCTGTCTTACCAAGAACTACCCTCAGCAATAAAACACAAAAGATACTATAAATGATAAAGACGTATTATCCTCACCAAATCATTTCGACAAAACTTGTCGCACATCAGAGGGACGTATGTCAATATCACACACTTTTTTGGTCCAGTAATATCAATGGGAGTTGGTCATGCCTTGTTTCTACTAGGTATTTAGGTGGACAATTAATAACAATTTCTCCCTTTCTCCAGATAATTGCGACTTCATCGTGTGATTGATAGTTTGGCCAGTTCGAAAGTAGTACCTTTATCTAATACTTCTCTCCGTGTTGCCTTTTCTAATAATTTTTCTCTCATATTCCTCACTGTAATTCATTGTCAAAACCATCTTTACTGCCCTTCTCTATTTATCTTAGTCCTTTTTTGTCATTATCGTTTGCATTTTGCTATTTTTATTCCGTAGTGTATTTTTTACTTTTTGTATTTCTCTTTTAGTTTTGGGATATCTCCCCTTTTGCGACCCCAGATTTTGAAGACTTCCGCATTCTCAACTAGATGTTCTCTTAGGTTTGTATTGACAATAATAATAATAATAATAATAATAATAATAATAATAATAATAATAATAATAATTATACTCCTTACTAAAACAACCCTGTACACTCGTATTCATGAGGAAAATCCTAAAAGGCTTCAAATTTATTAAAAAACTTCCAAAGAAGAAAAGAAAGTAAATCATCAGTCGTATGACAGATCTATTTGAACGTTATTGCTGATCTTGAAATATCTTATTTTGCTTATTTATTATTTCTCATGTATTTTATCTATTTCCTTTTTTCCTTTCCTCACTGGGCTATTTTCCCCTCTTGAGCTTATAGCACCCTGCGTTTCCAATTAGGGTTGTAGCTTGGCTAATAATGATAATAATAATAACAATAATAATAATAATAATAAAAATACTACTACTACTACTACTACTACTACTACTACTACTACTACTACTAATAATAATAATAATAATAATAATAATAATAATAATAATAATAATAATAAAGTTTTACATCTTCATTCACAGCTTATAGCTAGGTCGATCAAATTTAGTTGACCTCCATTCGGACGAATACTGTTGCATTAGAATTATAAATTTGGACTATATAGCCTGTCACTGGGGCTTTTGAGGCCATTCAGACCCCAAGCGCAACTAGGGAAATCGTTAGATGAGGCTGAACGGAAAAAAAGAAAAAAGAAAGCAAGAATGAAGGTTGAGTTATCAATCACACTCCAAAATCAAACCATTGTTCTCTACTATTGGGTAGTGCCATGACCTCTGTACCATAGGCTTTCACTGTCTTAGGGCAGAGTTCTCTTGCTTGAAGATATACTCAAGGACACTATTCTATGTTTTCTTAATTCCTTTCCTCACTGGACTATTTTTCCTGTTGGAGCGGTTGGGCTTTTAGCAACCTGCTTTTCCACCTAGGATTATAGCTTAGCTAATAATAATAATAATAATAATAATAATAATAATAATAATAATAATAATAATAAGTCTAACTAGGACCCGTAAAGGAATGCCTACAGTGCTCAGCGTGAGGCACACTGACGATACTATTTTCTGACGGGGAGACAGGTGTTTGTGTATCCGTCTACTTGATGAAATAATTCTTGTAAATAATCTATGAATTTTAATGAAAACTTTGTTAAGGGGATTAAAAAAAAATATATGGGCAAAAGATTTAAAAACTTTAATTAGTTTTAGAAACATATGGATGAAATGAGGATTCCATTCAAGTTTTGAGGAAAGAAGGCCACCGGTTAATTAGGGAATGATTAATTTCGAGACTTACAAATTGTTTACGTATTTCATTTAAATTTTGTGGACTGTGGGTGAAGGGTTAATAGGGCTTTTATTGTTCATACATTTCTTTAAGATAACAATATATATATATATATATATATATATATATATATATATATATATATATATATATATATGTGTGTGTGTGTGTGTGTGTGTGTGTGTGTGTGTGTGTGTGCGTGTGTGTGTGTGTGTGGACGTATATGTTTGTTTATTGATATGTACAAAAGTGTAACTACAACAATTAGTTGTAATTTCAACTCTGTGAATAATGGAATAGTCCTTTTTCATTTGCTCATCATTGTCCTTTTGTTTATAAAATTAAATTAATACACTTAGTGTCAGATAAATATTAATTTTTACATCATAAAGTATAGATAGCCCTTGTATAGGACATTTATTCTGGCCGTTAACATCATGCCAATTTCATTCGTTTGATGTTTTAGTCTCTGGAGCTTTTCCAGAAACATGGAAAACTACTCTATATATTTTTTCATAAAATACAGATATGAAGTGAATGCAAATGTATTTATTATTTAATGTTCATATATTTTCATTTGTTAAATGACAGTTTCCGTTTTCAAAACATTAATTCACCTTTGATTTAGCCATAATTTGTTTTTTATCTTCTTGGCCTAAAGGTAGATGTAGATTGTAATAAAGGGTTATATATTACTCCTATGGCATATAAAAATCACATTATGGTTGCATAATAATATAAAAAGGAACATATTTCGATGTAAAATCAATCTGAATAAATGGAATTTTGTATGAATATTGATTCCCATAACATGAGGAAGAATAAAACAAACTTGGTAGTTGCTGTTAAATTTGTGTTATGCAATAGTTTTAGCTACCATGCTAGGCGGTATATCTTAGCAATCCATGTTTGCAACGGTTATATAATCAGATGAGCAACTTGGTGAAATAGCGAGAACTTTAGGTGTGGAGGGAATGGCCCCCTAGATCTCGATGAAGTCACTAGCAGTAGGGGGACGGATTGGGTTTAAGGAAATAGACAAGATGTCTTTTTGGCTTTTACTCCAGATGCCTGGCGTACGATCTTACTGGGAATAATATAGACCGACAGGGGTTACTTGCCTTAGTTAGATAGGCACTGTGCATCACATGGAACTATTTATCCTCTAATGAACTTAGTCAATGAATCATCTTTGAGGCCTTTTACGCCAATAGGCGTAGGAGGAGATAATGATGATGATGATGATGAATAGCTCTAGCAGCGAATCAGCAATATGGATTTAAGAAAAATATACTAAACTGTCAATACTTCTTTCTTCCCCTCAAAGGCCAACATAGGAAACTGTATCAACAGGTGCATGGCATTTCAATTCTAGCCTCGCATATGTGTTCGCTAATATATGCATAGTCCCTTCCTGAGTAGGGATATCTTAACGTGGTAAAAGGGTGTGCATATCGCCTTGATCAGCAATGCTGTACTAGACAGGGGCATCCATACTAGGTTGGTTTCCTGTGAGCTATCAGATTCAAGTCTCCCATCATCACCAATTCGCACAGGCCAGCTCAGTGGTGGAAATGGCCACACCCTACACATGACTAAGGATATGTCTAAGTCCTTTGTCCTGTAGTGGACTAGAAACAGCTGCATATGTTGTTGGTGTTGGTGTTGTTTTTGTTGTATGCATAATCACTGACAAGAGGCGATTACACTTATGAGCTACACTTAAAAGAAAGCTGGCGTGTTTGTTATCATTAAAAAACATCGAAGTAGAAAATTCTATTCTTGAAATGCAAGAAAAAAAAAGGTTCCTTATTTCTCCGAGCGATTTCTATATCCCCTGTAATGTCTGGCTTTATCAACCAAAATATCGCATTTTCTAACACTTAAATGGCAAAAGATGACAAAATGTATTTGATGACTTTAATGGATAAGCGGATTAAAAATTAGAGTGAAATATCAACCTCTGATCCGGCACCATTCACAAACAAAATGACTCAAAATATAACTACTGTATGCATGTTCTGTAAACTTTGCCAACATACGAAAATTAATACTGAGCCACGGATGAATAAAGGACAAACACACACATACATACTAATGTATATGTATGTATAGATATATTTATATACAATATATATATATATATATATATATATATATATATATATATATATATATATATATATATATATATATATATATATATATATATATATATATATGATGTTCTTTTATATTTTTCATAAAAGAATTATCATTTACCGAGGCATAACCTCGTTAGGTCTGAAGTTAATAAAGCCGGGGACTTGTAATGCCCAGAAAATGCATGAAAATCCAATTAATCGGTAAATACATCATACAGCTGTTGTTTTTGTTTCTTTAGGCTTTACGTTCCAGAAAAACACACTTTATGTTCGTTCATAACTGCAAGAGTCCAAGTACATTCATGCAAGTGTATATTCATATTTGTTTACATTGTTTAAGAAAATTGCTCCAATACCGGAAGTGCTTTATATATATATATATATATATATATATATATATATATATATATATATATATATATATATATATGTATGTATATATATATATATATATATATATATATATATATATATATATATATATATATATATATATATATACATATTAATGTTCTGTGTGTGCATATGTGTATACAGTACATCTATCTAAATATCTAAACATCATTTTTGACGTCTCGGGTACGCAATAACTATTTTCGATGTATTGCGTGTACTGTTACAGTTACTGTAAGAAGGTCACAAAACACAAACATGCTACTCCTTGTCAAACCAGCAACCGGTTTTTTTAACAGCTAACAATGAAGTAAGCAGACAGGTTATAACAAGTTGCTGTCAGTGCGAGGGGAGAGTGAAGATACAAAGGATATATACAAAAAAGGGAAATGTCGTCACTATGTACGCTCGTGTGACACACGGGTGGTACATGGCTCCCCCTTTAAAAATGACATACTGTTCATGTTAAATAGGGCGCCCTGATCTACAGAGGCGAACTGTAGGCGGGTCATCTGGCACAAGATAAGCAGATTTTAGACGATCAAAGGAGACCCAGACTTCTTTGCCACGAATGTTTAGTAGGAATGCTTTCGGATTGCGTCGGATGACAAGGTAAGGGCCCGTGTAAGGGGGCATTAGTGGTGGCTTGCTAGTGTCATTGCGTAGGAAGACGTGCGCTTCAGAGTGCAAGTCTGTCGGTATGTGATGCTTCACTGGGGGCTTGTAAGTCTGGCGGCATGGAGTAAATTTTCCCACTTAGTGACGTATGTGCTGGAGATCATCGGAGGAGGTTGCAGAAGGAAAAAATTCAACAGGAACGACCAACAGGTCACCATACACCATTTCAGCTGCCAGGACGTCGAGGGCGTCTTTAGGAGTGGTCCTTAGTCCCAGGAAGACCCAGGGAAGCTGAGTAAACCCGTTGTAGTCCTTGCAGCGAGACATCAAAGCTGCTTTGAGGGTGCGATGAGAACATTCAACCATTCCACTGGCTGTGGGGCTGTAGGCAGCTGTCGGATGTAGAGTGATGCCCAGGAGATTCTCTAATGACATCAACAATTGAGAGGTGAAAGTGGTACCCCTGTCAGAAGTAATATGCTCAGGGATGCCAAATCTTGCTCCCATTCTGAGAGTAAAGCAGATGTACTTGAGGCGGATGTTGCAGTTTCCATGGGAATGGCTTCAGTCCAATGAATGGAGCAGTCAATAACGGTAAACAGGTAACGATGTCTTTGTGATGTGGGTAGGAGGACTACAACGTCGACGTGAATGTGAGCGAAACGAAGCTGAGGTTGAGGAAAGGTGCCCACTCCTAAATTCGTGTGTCATTGTACAGTAGAACGGTGCGAGGGATGTGAAAGGACGAGAATAAAATCAAACACCCGTCGGAGCATGGGAGCAGGAATCCATGGATGCGGTGTACCAGTACTGATATCATAGAGGAGGGTGGTGTTGCAGGATGTTCTACATGCTTGATACTCTGGATCCTGTCGTTGGGCTTCAGCCAAGGCATAATTCAATCCCAGTTGAACGGCGACCAACGTGTTTCTTGACAGGGCATCAGTAATTGGATTCATTTTCCCAGGGACGTGTTGAAGGGTGCAATTGTATTCAGATACGGCGGAGAGATGTAGGCATTGATGGGCGGACCAGGCGTCAGACTGTCGAGTGAAGGCATGTGGTCTGTGCGAATGACGAAGGGTGTACCTTCTAAAAAATGGCAAAAGTGACGGACAGTCAAGTGCACCGCCAGCAATTCGCAATCGAGGTAGAATAACCCGATTCTGCCTTGGACAGTTTTCTGCTGAAGAAGGCCAATGGGCGGGGCGAGCCGTTGACCACCTGTTTGAGTACTGCACCAATAAAGACCTCCCTGGCATCGGTGGAGAGAAGGAGAGGGGCATGTGGGACGGGAAAATTGAGAGCAGCAGCGGTTGATAGGACATTCTCTTCGTTGCAGAAGGCTGCTTCTTGAAGGGGACCCCACTTCAGGTCTTTCGGTTTGCCCTTGAGGGAGGCGTAGAGGGGAGCAAGAGTGGCGGCAATGGCTGTCAGAAAACGGTGATAATAGTTGATCATGCCCAAGAATTCCTGCAGTGCTATGATGGTCAAGGGCGTGAGGAAGTTTTGAATGGCTGCTACCTTCTCAGAGAAGGGATGGACTCCTTCAGGAGTAATGCGATGCCCTAAGAACGACATTTCGTTGGCTCCAAAGGTACACTTGTCGTACCGGACTACAACATCATTTTGTTGCAGGCGGTCGAGCACGATGCGCAGGTGACGGAGGTGTTCCTCTTTTGAGGAACAGAACACAAGCGTGTCGTCCACGTAACATACACAAAAGGGGAGGTCCCCTAAGACGCCATCCATGAGACGTTGAAAATTGGCCAAAACAGGAGTAAATCAAGGTATATGTACCAAAAGGAGTGGTGATGGCAATCTTGGGGATGTCTTCTGGGTTCATAGGCACCTGATAATACTCCTTCAGGAGGTCGAGCGTGGAAAAAAACTTCGCTTTGTGCAGGTAGGAGGTCATGTCGGCTATGTTTGGGAGGGGGTAGTGATCCAGATCTGTTGGCATGTTCAGGCGCCCGTAATCCACACACGGACGGAGGGAGCCTTCTTTCTTCAGGACGATGTGTAAGGGTGACGACCATGGGCTGGAGGCCTTTTGGCAAAGGCTCATTTCTTCAATTTTGGAGAACGCCTGTTTGGCGGCTGCCAATCGATCCAGTGCCAAACATCTGAATTTGGCGAAGACTGGGGGTCCCATCATCTTGCTATGGTGGCAAATACCATGTTTGGCAGGAGCAGTGTGCGTTTGGCGAAGTTCTGGATGGAAAACTTCCGGGTATGATGTGAGGAGGTTTGCGTAGGCATCTGTAGGTGCGCTGATGTTGGTAGCGAGGTTGGAGGGGATGGTTTGAAGAGGTGTCGACAAGTACGAGTCTGCGTTGACCAATTGTCAGTGGGCGACATCGACCAGAAGGTGGAAATGAGAGAGGAAATCCGCACTGAGGATTAGCAATGTGACATCAGAAACAAGAAACTTCCAATTAAATTTGCCGTTTCTAAACGATAATGTGAATTTCTCGTAACCGTAGGTGGGTATCGCAGATCCGTTGGCAGCTACCAGGTGGACGTCGGCAGACTTAGACAGACTACGTCGTGTCCTGAAGAGTTCCCTTGGCAAAAGAGAATGACAAGCACCTGTGTCTACCAAAAATCGCACGCCCGTTCCTGCATCATGTAAAAAGAAAAGATTAGAAACGTGAGAGGACACCGCCACGAGCGATGTTATACTTACATGTTTTTTGGCCACTAACAATCCTTGGCACATTTCTTCGTGGCATTCCTAAATCTAGAGTGATAGTAGCAAAACTGCGGTCGATGGGCGACAGTAAGTGGCTGTAGAATTCGTTGGTTGTGGCACGAGGGAGTGGTGGGTGAGGGGTGGCTTTGTCGCCGCTCCGGCACGTCACGGGATAGGCGTGTGTGTCTTACGCCATTCACGTCAGCTTCGGTTGACGTTGAATAGGTGTCCTCTTTGTCAGGATTTGGAAGCGTTTATTGAGGTCATGAAGGTCGTGAAGTGGTTGTCCATAAAGTGTCAGCTTTGGTCATCAATTCCTTTATAGGTAAACGGCGTACCCAAAGGGCACGAAGCAGGTTCACCTGACGAGGAGAGCCGTCTGCGACAGGTTGTAGGCGAGCGATACTGGTCATTTTCTTGAGGGCGAGCGAAGCCCTTTGGTCCCCCGACGGTTGTTGAGAGAGCTGAAAAAGCTTTGCTATACGAGCGGTTGGTGACGGCGAGTACTGCTGCAGAAGGTATGTTTTGAGGGAGTCATACACTATTAGGGTGTTTCCTTGTTCACAACGCCAGACGGAGATTTCCGGGAAGGTGTCCTCAAGTATCGCCATAAGAACATAATATGCTTTGGCCATTGAGCGAGTCACGCCTTTGATGTGGAACTGGCCTTCTGCACGCTGAAACTAAGCAAATGCCTCTCCACTGGCGAACGACGAAAGTTCGAATGGGGCAGTGCCAACTTCCGTGGAGTCTTCCATAGTAACAGTGAGGGGGGAAAGCAGGAGGAGCAAGTCCCACTCCAGGGTCACCAATGTCACGGGCCAAGAGTAGGTTGTAAGTCAAAGGCGAGATGAATGCAACTGAGTAACTTTATTACAACACATCGAGTATATATACACACTAGGTCCCGGTAAGGTCACAAGACACAAACATGCTATTTCTTGACAAAATGGCAACCGGTTCTATTAACAGTTAACAATGAAGTAGGCAGACAAGTTATTACAAGTTGCTGTCAGGGCGAGGGGAAAGCGACGATACAAAGGATAATATATACAAAAAAAGAAATGTCGTTACTATGTACGCTCGTGTGACACACGGGTGGTACAGATGTGACATCCGGCAAGGCTTACAGAAGGCCATGTACGTGTTTGGCATTGTCTGTAATGGTTTTGTTTGGTGAAATGACATGGGAGGTCTTGAATTGCGCTATATCTACTGGTTTTTCATGGTAATCTTGTTTTATCAATCTTTTTAATCTTTATTCTTTTATTTTACTTTTTCTCTTAACTCGTTACATCGTCTGTTGAAATTTTCTTACTAGTCTTTAACCTTAAGTGATTCCTCTATAGATGTTGGTTTACATTGAATAATAATAATAATAATAATAATAATAATAATAATAATAATAATAATAATAATAATAATACCTTACCTCATACGTGTGAGGCTGTAAGCAAACATGCCTTTGTCCCTGGAATGGATTTTATCCCGGAGTTAATTGTTACCAAAAAGGTTATACTTTGCCTAGGCTTGTATTCGGCCGTCTGCCACTTATAACATGGAGACAGCTTCAATTTTTCCAAAACAAAATTTAAGCATTCCCCAAAGTTTGGTTCTGACAGAATAAACTGACACGGAGCTTGGCTAATATAAACCACGGTGATGCCGGCGTGGGAAAAAAACAGATTTTGAGCGAAGCGAAAAATCTATTTTTGGGTGAGATAGCCATGACGTACTGATGGAAGGTTCCTTCATTAGCTTCCTAAGGGTATATTTGACTATAGTAGATATTCCCAGAGAATTAAACTAAAGGTTTCACAGAATTCTAGCTTCTGCCGCGAGTACCCATAAGGTTTCCCTTTGGATATCGTATATCAACAGGGGACGTATGTATTTACACACCACATGGCTATCTGCACCCCATCTAGCGCTTGCGCTCCGAGGGGGTAGAGTGGCAGTTATGGGAGGAGCCGTTCTAAAACTCTCCTCCTACGCTACTGTTATGGTACCTAGCGATGTAAACAAACGGCCGCCATACTGGCCGATGTCACATCCGCCCACGCCAACTCCATTCCACTTCTGTAGCCCTTTCCTAGCAGTTGTGTTTTCCCAGTTTTTGCGTAATTTGTGCATCATGTCTCAACCTTCGGCCTTGCCTTCTTCTGGAAAGTTGAGTACCATATTCTTGTATTGTTTAAATAAGCTCCAGCCGTAAAGTAACGATTACTTTCTCTTAAATCTTGTGTTTTGTGGCGGAGCTGTGCCTTCACCGGAATGCGTCATGTTGAGACGCTGTTGCTCGCCCAGCATGCTTTATTTAGTTAGCCAGAGCAGCATTCCCGGTCCGTTAACTAATGATTTTATTAGTTAGTCTTCATTGCTAGGAATTAGTTATTTTATGCTGTTAGTATTCGCCTAGCCCCTAGGCAAGATGCCTAAGTGTTCATGTTTACTTTTGCATAATATGATAGTGTTCCTAGTGTTATAAGTGAAATGAAGATTCAGGCATTATACATACAAGATTCAGTGCTTCCTCAATCCCCCCTAGGTTACCTACCTAGGTAATCCCCTCCCTCTGAGGTAGCCTAGGCTACACCCTAGCCTCCCTATCCTTGATATTGTCGTTTAGGTTAGGCTAGGTCCCTTCTGCCCCTTCTCCTGGCAATAGATGTGCGCTTTGAGTTGGGGACAGACCCTCAGAGTATCAGTCGTTCGCCTCCATCCCTCCTTTAGGGGAATGTACTCCCCTTCTGGTCCCTTGGAGAACGAAGGTGGAGGGCTTAGCCCAGCCCCTAGTCCACACTTGGTTGGGTTACGACCCCTCCTCCCTGTGGACTAACGACTTGCCCTTACCCTGCCTTTCCTGGCCTGGGAGACAGGTTCTCCTAGCCTAGGTTAGGCAGACAATGGGGGTTCTGCTTCATTATAGTTCAGGACAGGACACCAGTGCTGTACATACTCAGGGCTATCCTACCCTAGGCTGGGGAATGTACTCTTCCGGCCTAGACAGGCTAGCCCTGATCAGAATCCCCCTCCTTGGGGTATGCAATACGGGACTTCGGCCCCTTCTGCACTCCCCCTTCCTCTGGGACTCTCTCAACACCTCCCCTTCCCCCTCCATCCCTTCGTGTTGGCTTGCCATCACACCCCTGTTTCCGCCGGCCTACATCCCCGCTGTGTGCCGGCGACATGTAGGCCCGGCCCGGTCCCCTCGTCGGCCTGTCCGTTCTGCTGCGCTTCCCACTATAGTCGATCTATTGGGTTGCCATTGGTGGTCGGTCTGCCGGAGGAGGACCTACCCTTCATGAGTGTTCCTCGGCCCTCCCTTGGGCCGCCACAGGCAACCCAGCCGCCGCCGGCACGTTGCCAGCGGCGGCTAGGTTGCCGCTGGATGAAAGACCTCATCCCCTTCTTTCATTTGAACACTCCTTCCGGAGGCGGAAGGGTTTGGGTACTGAGTTATCCCTTTCTTCCCCCTTCCACCTCCTATCTTTGTCTCTCTCTGTCAGTGCCGTTCCACTGCCGCCCCCTCTCCCGGTGCCTGCCGACAGTAACCCCGACTTCCTACCTGTCTCATTGAGTGTAGACAGTGTGTATATGACTGCCGACTTGCCGCCGGGGGTGGAGGGAAGGCCACCGGCTCGCCGGAGCCCACCCACTACCAGTACCATTGTCTCATCAGTATTCTATGCCGCTGCCGGTTGCCTGCCGGCTGTCGGAGCCGCCAGCAAGCCGGCGATCTGCCATCACCCTATAGCGCCACCCTCTCTCTTTGCCACTTAGACTGCTGGCTTTGGGTTCCTTTCTGATGGAGATCCGCCGGCGCCGGTTGGGCCTCCGGCATGCCGGCATACCGCCGCGCTGCCGGCAACACTCAGATACATTATAGTGGACAGTCACTCCTTACCCGTGCCGGCCCGGTGCCGGCAGGGATTATTGTGCAGCTATGGATAATAGCCCGTACTCTTATGGTACTGAGATACCCTCAACTAAAAACTATTATGTATAGTTGTACAGTAATTAATTTTCCAGCATATTCTGTGCATCCTTGTGCGGTCCTTTGCCGGGACCTATCCTATCGAAGGGGGGTTCACATACCCCACCTTATCATTAACTGAATGAACACGGTTTTCCCCTCCCATCGTCCCTGGTTCTCTGTAGGGAGACTAAGCTTGGCTCATCCTCCACGGATGTTCTCCTTCCTCCTGGGTCATACTCAGCCCTCGGGAATTAGTTACGATGAGAGGTCATGGAAATGGACTGGGCGGGATGCACGAGTATGTGTCTTCCCTACCTTCCTTTCTAGCTTAACTATCCTAAGCTTATACATGGAATCTTATATTATAAATAATTAAACTTAGTTCTAATCTAAGATTAAATTAAGTCAGTTTTGTATTGACTTCATGTACTCATAGCCTCTTTCTTTTACAGGAGCTGGTGAAGTGTGAGAGCGCCTTCTGTAGCGTTCGTCATCCGGGAATGCCGATCCCACGCCGGCTGTTCAGCCTTAAAAGGGAACCTTCGCTATTGGGACCCGCAGGTCTGCACCGTGAGCAAGAAACTGCTTGATGAGGCATTCGATAACCCTCCATCCACGGAGGTTAGGGACAAGGCCCAGGAAAACCCTGCGTACGTGGGTGCGCGGGTTCCAAAAGAACGCCACGGGGCCTTATCTCCCAAGCGAGAGGATGAGAGCCATGCTCTTCCCCAAAGCATCTGCGGATGACGTCATCTCTAAGGACGAGATCCCATTAGTCCAACTACTGGCCGAACCGGATGTCTCGGCCGCCCTTGATATGTGCCACCTTGATGAGGTAGAGAAGATGTCGGAGGTCTCCGACGAAACCGAGAGGACCCTCATGGAGAGGGGGTCAGGAGGAAGAAAAGGACCTTGTGGAGCCCTCGGATTCTGAGGGCGAGATTGCCCGTACACCCTCTGCGTCTTCCGTTACGATCTTGGAGCCGATTCCCTCTATGTCGTCCATTCCAGTACCCGCCCCAGCAGGTTCCCAGGATACCCTCCAGGCCTTGATGGCATTCCTGGATGAAAGACTACGCCAGGTGCAAGAAAATATCAAGAAGGAGATACCGGGCCTGAAAAAGGCGCCCAAGGAGATTTCCGTCAAGGATCTCCCCAAATGCTCAGTGACGAACCCTAGGTGGCATGCAAAGTTTATGCCAATCACTACCGGACGTATTGTGATTAATGCTAAGGTAAATGCCGTTCCCCTTGAAGAGGTGGAATTCTTCCCTAGCTTTGAGGCTTACCCGGAATGCTTCGTCCGTCTGGAGTCTGAGCCATCCTCCAAGGAGACCGAACCGAAGGAGGTAATCGTGCTGGAGCACTCCAAGGCTCAGACTCTGTTGGCCACCAGCCTCAAGAGCAGGGGCTACACCAATTCCAAGGTGCCAGCCCTAAGCAAAAAACACCCGTTATTTCTTGCTTCCCCCACCAGGGTCTTCCCTTTTGCTGAAAAGGCCTTGACAGCTGTGTTAAAGGCTGTGAAAGAGAACAAACCTTGCCTTACATTGGAGGAATGTAGGCCTCTCTCCATCGCCCTACCCCCGGATGACAAGAGCTGGAAGGACATCCAGCTAACTTTCTCAGTTGGGAAGCTGGAACCTGACGTCGCCGGACGTCAGTTCAACGAAGACCTGCCCAAGCTCACGGATTACCTCCTCCATCGGGAATTAGATACAAAATAGAGACTGGCTGCCTCTCTGTCTCTTCAGGTGGTCCTCGAGACAATGTCCTCCGATACTCGGGTCCCTACAGTCTAAATGGTCCTCGCAAAAACCCACCTCGCCACCTTGCTGAACGACCTGTATAGTTTCATCAAGGCTCGGAGGGCATGTAGAGAGTTCGTGTTTGCGGGTGCAACAATTAGACACGAACCACAGAAACTGATCTCCTCGAACATCTGGGGCAAGTATCTCTTTCCTGTGGAGCTGGTGAAGGATATTGTGGACAGAGCCTCCACTGAAAATGGGAACCTTGTCAATAAGTGGGGCTTGTCGCGCAAAAGGAAGTCTTCTTAGGATGAGGGCCCCCAGGCTAAGAAGAAATCCAACAAGTCAAGCCCCCAACAGCGTCAAGCTAAACTGGAATTCAATGTAAGTTGTTATGTTTTCACGATTTTCACTTAAGCCAACGAAGTTGGAAGGAGGTTATGTTTCATACCCTCTTTGTGTGTTTGTTTGTTTGTGTGTTTCTTTTGTTTGTGAACAGCTTCATGGCCATAATTTTAATGGTAAAGTAATGAAACTGGCAGGGATTAAATGTTATATAAAAAGCTGAAAACGATTAAATTTTGGAAGGTCGAGGTTTTTTGAAGGTCAAGGTCAAAGGTCAAGGTCACAGTCAAGCAAAATGTCTAATTCACGTAATCAGTTCAGACATCGTTGTTACAGACTTCAAACTTGGTTCGTATTTGGGTGTATGAAAATCCACTCCAATTTATACATGTTGAGGTCAAAGGTCAAGGTTGAGGTCGAGAAATAAGCTGCTCTGGGAGAGGTCTGCGCTCTACTGAGTGCCCCTCTGGTTTTATTATTTTTTTCACTCGGATAAAAGGAAGAAGCGTAGGGAAATAATACAGGAAGGAATACCTTGAGTATATGAACATGAAATATTTTTCATGATACCTAAATTATTCCCCTAACTTTCTTTGGGACAAAAAATTACGAAAACAAAAACTGCGGTTGCAATGTCCGCCGAAGCTAAAAAAAAGAAGGATGTTGTTGAGTGAAATTATTATTTCTTAGGAAATTCTTATGTGTTTTAGGTACGCAATAGTTCAAAAAATAAATCTGAAATGATTATTTCTTAGGATATTCTTATGTGTTTTAGATAGGCAATAATTCCAAACAATAAATTTGAAATGAGTAATCATTAACGGTATTTAAACTAAACATATTTTTTTTTCCATGATATCCTGCCTTTTATTACTTCCTTTCTAAATTTAGCTGATGTTTTATTATATTATGGCTTTAATACACTGACTTCATATCTTTCATAAATGACTGGTTTGATGTCTTGAATTCAAACAATATGTTTGGAGACCTTAAAATGCGCATTGGATAAATGGTCTCAATTTGTAGCTATTCTTATCTACATTTCGCCTCTGAAAAATTGAGTTTCCTGTCCCCTGTATAATAAAGAGCTAAATAATCCTATTAACTGATGATGTTTTAGATAAATCCATACAAAATAAGATAATATTTCAATAATAATAAAATATGTTAAACACATTCATGTATGAACTATCGATTATTGTTCATTAACGATGTGAATGGGAATTTTATTACGTTCAAATACTCAAATGGTTATGCTATAATAATATTGTGAATAATTCATGGTGAGAATTAGGAATATTGTATATAGTCGCATATACTTATCGGAACTAACGGTGAAGTCCTATTTCCTTTACAAATATACAGTGTATATATATATATATATATATATATATATAGATATATATATATATATATATATATATATATATATATATATATATATATATATATATATATATATATATATATATATATATATATATATATATATATATATATATATATATATATATATATAGATATATATATATATATATATAGATATATATATATATATATATATATATATATATATATATATATATATATATATATATATATATATATATATATATATATATATATATATATATATATAGATATATATATGTATATATATATATATATATATATATATATATATATATATATATATATATATATATATATATATATATATATATATATATATATATATCTATATATATATATATATATATATATATATATATATATATATATGTGTGTATATATATATATATATATATATATATATATATATATATATATATATATATATATATATATATATATATATATATATATATATATATATATATATATATGTATATATATATACAGTGTATTTTGTATAAAAAACCGCATCGAAACATTTATGTAATCGTAAAATTATATATATATATATATATATATATATATATATATATATATATATATATATATATATATATATATATATATATATATATATGTATGTATATTGTGACGGGCCGAGAGAGGAGTTGTGAAATCAAAGGCAGATTGGAAACGGCTGAGTTATATATTAAGGAACACTCTTCTTTATATATAAAACCTCAAGGCAACAGGACATAACATGTTCGAGAGACAGACAATGTTCAGAGCAAAACAGCAGACATGAATTTTCATGTTCGTTTGAGTGCGAGGGAAGAGCGAAGATACAAGCATATTATATACAAAAGGAATTATGTACAATTGTGTGACACACGGTTGGTACATGGCTCCCCCTCTAAAAATGACATACTGAACATGTTAAATAGGTGCCCTGAATCTGGAGAGATAGTAGTAAAAACTGCGCCGATTAGCGACAGTGAGTGGCTGTAGAAGTCGTTGGTTTGGGTGCGAGCGAGTGGTGGATGATGGGTGGTTGTTGCCGCTCCGGCTCGTCACGGGGTAGGCGAGTGTGTCCTACGGCATTCATAGGCGTGTGTGTCCTACGGCATTCATAGGCGAGTGTGTCCTACGGCATTCATAGGCGTGTGTGTCCTACGGCATTCATAGGCCTACGACATTCATAGGCGAGTATATCCTACGGCATTCATGGGCCTACGGCGTTCATAGGCGTGTATGTCCTACTGT